>NW_027486274.1:0-24567 GCF_050908995.1 Andrena cerasifolii
GAAGAGACGCAGAATTTTCGAACGCCTCTTGAAAGGCCTGCGCCTCTTATTTGCAACTTTAAGGCGATGCCTTTGAAGCTGAAATTTAGTATACCTCTTTCCACTTCATTTTCTCCTGATTTATTGGCCAAAATCTGGCGAAAATTTCGAGAATACACAAAATTGGGCTTTGTAACAGGAGAACATGCCGTCGAAAGAGATGGAACAAAGTAATGTCTCCGGAGAGCAAATCAAAGAGCGAGAAGTGGCGCAGGTGTTTCGAGACAGTGACTGTTTCACGAAGAGACGCAGAATTTTCGAAAGCCTCTTGAAAGGCCTGCGCCTCTTATTTGCAACTTTAAGGCGATGCCTTTGAAACTGAAATTTAGTATACCTCTTTTGACTTCATGTTTTCCTGATATATTGGCCAAAATCTGGCGAACATTTTCAGAATGCACAAAATGGGGCTTTGTAACAGGAGAACATGCCGTCGAAAGAGATGGAACAAAGTAATGTCTCCGGAGAGCAAATCAAAGAGCGAGAAGTGGCGCAGATGTTTCGAGACAGTGACTCTTTAACGAAGACACGCAGAATTTTCGAACGCCTCTTGAAAGGCCTGCGCCTCTTAATTACAAGTTTAAGGCAATGCTTTTGAAGCTGAAATTTAGTATACCTCTTTCCACTTCATGTTCTCCTGATATATTGGCGAAAATCTGGCGAAAATTTTCAGAATGCACAAAATTGGGCTTTGTAACAGGAGAACGTGCAGTCGAAAGAGATGGCACAAAGTAACGTCTCCGGAGAGCAAATCAAAGAGCGAGAAGTGGCGCAGATGTTTCGAGACAGTGACTCTTTAACGAAGACACGCAGAATTTTCGAACGCCTCTTGAAAGGCCTGCGCCTCTTAATTACAAGTTTAAGGCGATGCCTTTGAAGCTGAAATTTAGTATACCTCTTTCCACTTCATGTTCTCCTGATATATTGGCCAAAATCTAGCGAAAATTTTCAGAATGCACAAAATTGGGCTTTGTAACAGGAGAACATGCCGTCCAAAGGGATGGCACAAAGTAACGTCTCCGGAGAGCAAATCAAAGAGCGAGAAATGGCGCAGGTGTTTCGAGACAGTGACTGTTTCACGAAGAGACGCAGAATTTTCGAAAGCCTCTTGAAAGGCCTGCGCCTCTTATTTGCAACTTTAAGGCGATGCCTTTGAAGCTGAAATTTAGTATACCTCTTTTGACTTCATGTTCTCCTGATATATTGGCCAAAATCTGGCGAACATTTTCAGAATGCACAAAATTGGGCTTTGTAACAGGAGAACATGCCGTCCAAAGGGATGGCACAAAGTAACGTCTCCGGAGAGCAAATCAAAGAGCGAGATGTGGCGCAGATGTTTCGAGACAGTGACTGATTAACGAAGAGACGCAGAATTTTCGAACGCCTCTTGAAAGGCCTGCGCCTCTTAATTGCAACTTTAAGGCGATGCCTTTGAAGCTGAAATATAGTATACCTCTTTCCACTTCATTTTCTCCTGATTTATTGGCCAAAATCTGGCGAAAATATCGAGAATACACAAAATTGGGCTTTGTAACAGGAGAACATGCCGTCGAAAGAGATGGAGAAGTGGCGCAGGTGTTTCGAGACAGTGACTGTTTCACGAAGAGACGCAGAATTTTCGAAAGCCTCTTGAAAGGCCTGCGCCTCTTAATTGCAACTTTAAGGCGATGCCTTTGAAGCTGAAATTTAGTATACCTCTTTCCACTTCGTGTTCTCCTGATATATTGGCCAAAATCTGGCGAAAATTTTCAGAATGCACAAAATTGGGCTTTGTAACAGGAGAACATGCCGTCGAAAGAGATGGCACAAGTAACGTCTCCGGAGAGCAAATCAAAGAGCGCGATGTGGCGCAGATGTTTCGAGACAGTGACTGATTAACGAAGAGACGCAGAATTTTCGAACGCCTCTTGAAAGGCCTGCGCCTCTTATTTGCAACTTTAAGGCGATGCCTTTGAAGCTGAAATTTAGTATACCTCTTTCCACTTCATTTTCTCCTGATTTATTGGCCAAAATCTGGCGAAAATTTCGAGAATACACAAAATTGGGCTTTGTAACAGGAGAACATGCCGTCGAAAGAGATGGAACAAAGTAATGTCTCCGGAGAGCAAATCAAAGAGCGAGAAGTGGCGCAGGTGTTTCGAGACAGTGACTGTTTCACGAAGAGACGCAGAATTTTCGAAAGCCTCTTGAAAGGCCTGCGCCTCTTATTTGCAACTTTAAGGCGATGCCTTTGAAACTGAAATTTAGTATACCTCTTTTGACTTCATGTTTTCCTGATATATTGGCCAAAATCTGGCGAACATTTTCAGAATGCACAAAATGGGGCTTTGTAACAGGAGAACATGCCGTCGAAAGAGATGGAACAAAGTAATGTCTCCGGAGAGCAAATCAAAGAGCGAGAAGTGGCGCAGATGTTTCGAGACAGTGACTCTTTAACGAAGACACGCAGAATTTTCGAACGCCTCTTGAAAGGCCTGCGCCTCTTAATTACAAGTTTAAGGCAATGCTTTTGAAGCTGAAATTTAGTATACCTCTTTCCACTTCATGTTCTCCTGATATATTGGCGAAAATCTGGCGAAAATTTTCAGAATGCACAAAATTGGGCTTTGTAACAGGAGAACGTGCAGTCGAAAGAGATGGCACAAAGTAACGTCTCCGGAGAGCAAATCAAAGAGCGAGAAGTGGCGCAGATGTTTCGAGACAGTGACTCTTTAACGAAGACACGCAGAATTTTCGAACGCCTCTTGAAAGGCCTGCGCCTCTTAATTACAAGTTTAAGGCGATGCCTTTGAAGCTGAAATTTAGTATACCTCTTTCCACTTCATGTTCTCCTGATATATTGGCCAAAATCTAGCGAAAATTTTCAGAATGCACAAAATTGGGCTTTGTAACAGGAGAACATGCCGTCCAAAGGGATGGCACAAAGTAACGTCTCCGGAGAGCAAATCAAAGAGCGAGAAATGGCGCAGGCTTTCGAGTGACTGTTTCACGAAGAGAAGAGACGCAGAATTTTCGAAAGCCTCTTGAAAGGCCTGCGCCTCTTATTTGCAACTTTAAGGCGATGCCTTTGAAGCTGAAATTTAGTATACCTCTTTTGACTTCATGTTCTCCTGATATATTGGCCAAAATCTGGCGAACATTTTCAGAATGCACAAAATTGGGCTTTGTAACAGGAGAACATGCCGTCCAAAGGGATGGCACAAAGTAACGTCTCCGGAGAGCAAATCAAAGAGCGAGATGTGGCGCAGATGTTTCGAGACAGTGACTGATTAACGAAGAGACGCAGAATTTTCGAACGCCTCTTGAAAGGCCTGCGCCTCTTAATTGCAACTTTAAGGCGATGCCTTTGAAGCTGAAATATAGTATACCTCTTTCCACTTCATTTTCTCCTGATTTATTGGCCAAAATCTGGCGAAAATATCGAGAATACACAAAATTGGGCTTTGTAACAGGAGAACATGCCGTCGAAAGAGATGGAGAAGTGGCGCAGGTGTTTCGAGACAGTGACTGTTTCACGAAGAGACGCAGAATTTTCGAAAGCCTCTTGAAAGGCCTGCGCCTCTTAATTGCAACTTTAAGGCGATGCCTTTGAAGCTGAAATTTAGTATACCTCTTTCCACTTCGTGTTCTCCTGATATATTGGCCAAAATCTGGCGAAAATTTTCAGAATGCACAAAATTGGGCTTTGTAACAGGAGAACATGCCGTCGAAAGAGATGGCACAAAGTAACGTCTCCGGAGAGCAAATCAAAGAGCGCGATGTGGCGCAGATGTTTCGAGACAGTGACTGATTAACGAAGAGACGCAGAATTTTCGAACGCCTCTTGAAAGGCCTGCGCCTCTTATTTGCAACTTTAAGGCGATGCCTTTGAAGCTGAAATTTAGTATACCTCTTTCCACTTCATTTTCTCCTGATTTATTGGCCAAAATCTGGCGAAAATTTCGAGAATACACAAAATTGGGCTTTGTAACAGGAGAACATGCCGTCGAAAGAGATGGCACAAAGTAACGTCTCCGGAGAGCAAATCAAAGAGCGAGAAGTGGCGCAGATATTTCGAGACAGTGACTGTTTAACGAAGACACGCAAAATTTTCGAACGCCTCTTGAATGGCCTGCGCCTCTGATTTGCAACTTTAAGGCGATGCCTTTGAACCTGAAATTTAGTATACCTCTTTCCACTTCATGTTCTCCTGATATATTGGCCAAAATCTGGCGAAAATTTTCAGAATCCACAGAATTGGGCTTTGTAACAGGAGAACATGCCGTCGAAAGAGATGGCACAAAATAACGTCTCCGGAGGGCAAATCCATGAGCGAGAAGTGGCGCAGATGTTTCGAGCCAGTGACTGTTTAACGAAGAGTCGCACAATTTTCGAACGCCTCTTGAAAGGCCTGCGCCTCTGATTTGATACTTTTAAGCGATGCCTTTGAAGCTGAAATTTAGTATACCTCTTTCCACTTCATGTTCTCCTGATATATTGGCCAAAATCTGGCGAAAATTTTCAGAGTCCACAGAATTGGGCTTTGTAACAGGAGAACATGCCGTCGAAAGAGATGGCACAAAGTAACGTCTCCGGAGGGCAAATCCATGAGCGAGAAGTGGCGCAGATGTTTCGAGCCAGTGACTGTTTAACGAAGAGTCGCACAATTTTCGAACGCCTCTTGAAAGGCCTGCGCCTCTTAATTACAAGTTTAAGGCGATGCCTTTGAAGCTGAAATTTAGTATACCTCTTTTGACTTCATGTTCTCCTGATATATTGGCCAAAATCTGGCGAACATTTTCAGAATGCACAAAATTGGGCTTTGTAACAGGAGAACATGCCGTCCAAAGGGATGGCACAAAGTAACGTCTCCGGAGAGCAAATCAAAGAGCGAGATGTGGCGCAGATGTTTCGAGACAGTGACTGATTAACGAAGAGACGCAGAATTTTCGAACGCCTCTTGAAAGGCCTGCGCCTCTTAATTGCAACTTTAAGGCGATGCCTTTGAAGCTGAAATATAGTATACCTCTTTCCACTTCATTTTCTCCTGATTTATTGGCCAAAATCTGGCGAAAATATCGAGAATACACAAAATTGGGCTTTGTAACAGGAGAACATGCCGTCGAAAGAGATGGAGAAGTGGCGCAGGTGTTTCGAGACAGTGACTGTTTCACGAAGAGACGCAGAATTTTCGAAAGCCTCTTGAAAGGCCTGCGCCTCTTAATTGCAACTTTAAGGCGATGCCTTTGAAGCTGAAATTTAGTATACCTCTTTCCACTTCGTGTTCTCCTGATATATTGGCCAAAATCTGGCGAAAATTTTCAGAATGCACAAAATTGGGCTTTGTAACAGGAGAACATGCCGTCGAAAGAGATGGCACAAAGTAACGTCTCCGGAGAGCAAATCAAAGAGCGAGAAGTGGCGCAGATGTTTCGAGACAGTGACTGTTTAACGAAGACACGCAAAATTTTCGAACGCCTCTTGAATGGCCTGCGCCTCTGATTTGCAACTTTAAGGCGATGCCTTTGAACCTGAAATTTAGTATACCTCTTTCCACTTCATGTTCTCCTGATATATTGGCCAAAATCTGGCGAAAATTTTCAGAATCCACAGAATTGGGCTTTGTAACAGGAGAACATGCCGTCGAAAGAGATGGCACAAAATAACGTCTCCGGAGGGCAAATCCATGAGCGAGAAGTGGCGCAGATGTTTCGAGCCAGTGACTGTTTAACGAAGAGTCGCACAATTTTCGAACGCCTCTTGAAAGGCCTGCGCCTCTGATTTGATACTTTTAAGCGATGCCTTTGAAGCTGAAATTTAGTATTCCTCTTTCCACTTCATGTTCTCCTGATATATTGGCCAAAATCTGGCGAAAATTTTCAGAATCCACAGAATTGGGCTTTGTAACAGGAGAACATGCCGTCGAAAGAGATGGCACAAAGTAACGTCTCCGGAGGGCAAATCCATGAGCGAGAAGTGGCGCAGATGTTTCGAGCCAGTGACTGTTTAACGAAGAGTCGCACAATTTTCGAACGCCTCTTGAAAGGCCTGCGCCTCTTATTTGCACCTTTAAGGCGATGCCTTTGAAGCTGAAATTTAGTAAACCTCTTTCCACTTCATGTTCTCCTGATATATTGGCGAAAATCTGGCGAAAATTTTCAGAATGCACAAAATTGGGCTTTGTAACAGGAGAACATGCCGTCCAAAGGGTTGGCACAAAGTAACGTCTCCGGAGAGCAAATCAAAGAGCGCGATGTGGCGCAGATGTTTCGAGACAGTGACTGATTAACGAAGAGCCGCAGAATTTTCGAACGCCTCTTGAAAGGCCTGCGCCTCTTAATTGCAACTTTAAGGCGATGCCTTTGAAGCTGAAATTTAGTATACCTCTTTCCACTTCATGTTCTCCTGATATATTGGCCAAAATCTGGCGAAAATTTTCAGAATGCACAAAATTGGGCTTTGTAACAGGAGAACATGCCGTCGAAAGAGATGGCACAAAGTAACGTCTCCGGAGAGCAAATCAAAGAGCGAGAAGTGGCGCAGATGTTTCGAGACAGTGACTGTTTAACGAAGACACGCAAAATTTTCGAACGCCTCTTGAATGGCCTGCGCCTCTGATTTGCAACTTTAAGGCGATGCCTTTGAAGCTGAAATTTAGTATACCTCTTTTGACTTCATGTTCTCCTGATATATTGGCCAAAATCTAGCGAAAATTTCGAGAATACACAAAATTGGGCTTTGTAACAGGAGAACATGCTGTCGAAAGTGATGGAACAAAGTAATGTCTCCGGAGTGCAAATCAAAGAGCGCGAAATGGCGCAGGTGTTTCGAGACAGTGACTGTTTCACGAAGAGACGCAGAATTTTCGAAAGCCTCTTGAAAGGCCTGCGCCTCTTATTTGCATCTTTAAGGCGATGCCTTTGAAGCTGAAATTTAGTATACCTCTTTCCACTTCATTTTCTCCTGATTTATTGGCCAAAACCTGGCGAAAATTTCGAGAATACACAAAATTGGGCTTTGTAACAGGAGAACATGCCGTCCAAAGGGATGGCACAAAGTAACGTCTCCGGAGAGCAAATCAAAGAGCGCGATGTGGCGCAGATGTTTCGAGACAGTGACTGATTAACGAAGAGACGCAGAATTTTCGAACGCCTCTTGAAAGGCCTGCGCCTCTTATTTGCAACTTTAAGGCGATGCCT
Source organism: Andrena cerasifolii (assembly GCF_050908995.1). Classification (NCBI taxonomy): domain Eukaryota; kingdom Metazoa; phylum Arthropoda; class Insecta; order Hymenoptera; family Andrenidae; genus Andrena; species Andrena cerasifolii. The sequence goes on from NW_027486274.1 coordinate 7,215, forward strand.
TTGAAGCTGAAATTTAGTATACCTCTTTCCACTTCATGTTCTCCTGATATATTGGCGAAAATCTGGCGAAAATTTCGAGAATACACAAAATTGGGCTTTGTAACAGGAGAACATGCTGTCGAAAGTGATGAAACAAAGTAATGTCTCCGGAGTGCAAATCAAAGAGCGAGAAATGGCGCAGGTGTTTCGAGACAGTGACTGTTTCACGAAGAGACGCAGAATTTTCGAAAGCCTCTTGAAAGGCCTGCGCCTCTTATTTGCAACTTTAAGGCGATGCCTTTGAAGCTGAAATTTAGTATACCTCTTTTGACTTCATGTTCTCCTGATATATTGGCCAAAATCTGGCGAACATTTTCAGAATGCACAAAATTGGGCTTTGTGACAGGAGAACATGCCGTCCAAAGGGATGGCACAAAGTAACGTCTCCGGAGAGCAAATCAAAGAGCGAGATGTGGCGCAGATGTTTCGAGACAGTGACTGATTAACGAAGAGACGCAGAATTTTCGAACGCCTCTTGAAAGGCCTGCGCCTCTTAATTACAAGTTTAAGGCGATGCCTTTGAAGCTGAAATTTAGTATACCTCTTTCCACTTCATTTTCTCCTGATTTATTGGCCAAAATCTGGCGAAAATATCGAGAATACACAAAATTGGGCTTTGTAACAGGAGAACATGCCGTCGAAAGAGATGGAGAAGTGGCGCAGGTGTTTCGAGACAGTGACTGTTTCACGAAGAGACGCAGAATTTTCGAAAGCCTCTTGAAAGGCCTGCGCCTCTTAATTGCAACTTTAAGGCGATGCCTTTGAAGCTGAAATTTAGTATACCTCTTTCCACTTCATGTTCTCCTGATATATTGGCCAAAATCTGGCGAAAATTTTCAGAATGCACAAAATTGGGCTTTGTAACAGGAGAACATGCCGTCGAAAGAGATGGCACAAAGTATCGTCTCCGGAGAGCAAATCAAAGAGCGAGAAGTGGCGCAGATGTTTCGAGACAGTGACTGTTTAACGAAGACACGCAAAATTTTCGAACGCCTCTTGAATGGCCTGCGCCTCTGATTTGCAACTTTAAGGCGATGCCTTGAACCTGAAATTTAGTATACCTCTTTCCACTTCATGTTCTCCTGATATATTGGCCAAAAATCTGGCGAAAATTTTCAGAATCCACAGAATTGGGCTTTGTAACAGGAGAACATGCCGTCGAAAGAGATGGCACAAAGTAACGTCTCCGGAGGGCAAATCCATGAGCGAGAAGTGGCGCAGATGTTTCGAGCCAGTGACTGTTTAACGAAGAGTCGCACAATTTTCGAACGCCTCTTGAAAGGCCTGCGCCTCTGATTTGATACTTTTAAGCGATGCCTTTGAAGCTGAAATTTAGTATACCTCTTTCCACTTCATGTTCTCCTGATATATTGGCCAAAATCTGGCGAAAATTTTCAGAATCCACAGAATTGAGCTTTGTAACAGGAGAACATGCCGTCGAAAGAGATGGCACAAAGTAACGTCTCCGGAGGGCAAATCCTTGAGCGAGAAGTGGCGCAGATGTTTCGAGCCAGTGACTGTTTAACGAAGAGTCGCACAATTTTCGAACGCCTCTTGAAAGGCCTGCTCCTCTTATTTGCACCTTTAAGGCGATGCCTTTGAAGCTGAAATTTAGTATACCTCTTTCCACTTCATGTTCTCCTGATATATTGGCGAAAATCTGGCGAAAATTTTCAGAAATGCACAAAATTGGGCTTTGTAACAGGAGAACATGCCGTCCAAAGGGATGGCACAAAGTAACGTCTCCGGAGAGCAAATCAAAGAGCGCGATGTGGCGCAGATGTTTCGAGACAGTGACTGATTAACGAAGAGCCGCAGAATTTTCGAACGCCTCTTGAAAGGCCTGCGCCTCTTAATTGCAACTTTAAGGCGATGCCTTTGAAGCTGAAATTTAGTATACCTCTTTCCACTTCATGTTCTCCTGATATATTGGCCAAAATCTGGCGAAAATTTTCAGAATGCACAAAATTGGACTTTGTAACAGGAGAACATGCCGTCGAAAGAGATGGCACAAAGTAACGTCTCCGGAGAGCAAATCAAAGAGCGAGAAGTGGCGCAGATGTTTCGAGACAGTGACTGTTTAACGAAGACACGCAAAATTTTCGAACGCCTCTTGAATGGCCTGCGCCTCTGATTTGCAACTTTAAGGCGATGCCTTTGAACCTGAAATTTAGTATACCTCTTTCCACTTCATGTTCTCCTGATATATTGGCCAAAATCTGGCGAAAATTATCAGAATCCACAGAATTGGGCTTTGTAACAGGAGAACATGCCGTCGAAAGAGATGGCACAAAATAACGTCTCCGGAGGGCAAATCCATGAGCGAGAAGTGGCGCAGATGTTTCGAGCCAGTGACTGTTTAACGAAGAGTCGCACAATTTTCGAACGCCTCTTGAACGGCCTGCGCCTCTGATTTGATACTTTTAAGCGATGCCTTTGAAGCTGAAATTTAGTATACCTCTTTCCACTTCATGTTCTCCTGATATATTGGCCAAAATCTAGCGAACATTTTCAGAATGCACAAAATTGGGCTTTGTAACAGGAGAACATGCCGTCCAAAGGGATGGGCACAAAGTAACGTCTCCGGAGAGCAAATCAAAGAGCGAGATGTGGCGCAGATGTTTCGAGACAGTGACTGATTAACGAAGAGACGCAGAATTTTCGAACGCCTCTTGAAAGGCCTGCGCCTCTTATTTGCAACTTTAAGGCGATGCCTTTGAAGCTGAAATTTAGTATACCTCTTTCCACTTCATGTTCTCCTGATATATTGGCCAAAATCTGGCGATAATTTTCAGAATGCACAAAATTGGGCTTTGTAACAGGAGAACATGCCGTCGAAAGAGATGACACAAAGTAACGTCTCCGGAGAGCAAATCAAAGAGCGAGATGTGGCGCAGAATGTTTCGAGACAGTGACTGATTAACGAAGAGACGCAGAATTTTCGAACGCCTCCTGAAAGGTCTGCGCCTCTTATTTGCAAACTTTAAGGCGATGCCTTTGAAGCTGAAATTTAGTATACCTCTTTCCACTTCATGTTCTCCTGATATATTGGCCAAAATCTGGCGAAAATTTTCAGAATCCACAGAATTGGGCTTTGTAACAGGAGAACATGCCGTCGAAAGAGATGGCACAAAGTAACGTCTCCGGAGAGCAAATCAAAGAGCGAGAAGTGGCGCAGGTGTTTCGAGACAGTGACTCTTTAACGAAGACACGCAGAATTTTCGAACGCCTCCTGAAAGGCCTGCGCCTCTGATTTGCAACTTTAAGGCAATGCCTTTGAAGCTGAAATTTAGTATACCTCTTTCCACTTTATGTTCTCCTGATATATTGGCCAAAATCTGGCGAAAATTTTCAGAATCCACAGAATTGGGCTTTGTAACAGGAGAACATGCCGTCGAAAGAGATGGCACAAGGTAACGTCTCCGGAGAGCAAATCAAAGAGCGAGAAGTGGCGCAGGTGTTTCGAGACAGTGACTGTTTAACGAAGAGACGCAGAATTTTCGAACGCCACTTGAAAGGCCTGCGCCTCTTAATTACAAGTTTAAGGCGATGCCTTTGAAGCTGAAATTTAGTATACCTTTTTCCACTTCATGTTCTCCTGATATATTGGCCAAAATCTGGCGAAAATTTTCAGAATGCACAAAATTGGGCTTTGTAACAGGAGAACATGCCGTCGAAAGAGATGGCACAAAGTAACGTCTCCGGAGAGCAAATCAAAGAGCGAGAAGTGGCGCAGGTGTTTCGAGACAGTGACTGTTTAACGAAGAGACGCAGAATTTTCGAACGCCTCTTGAAAGGCCTGCGCCTCTTAATTACAAGTTTAAGGCGATGCCTTTGAAGCTGAAATTTAGTATACCTTTTTCCACTTCATGTTCTCCTGATATATTGGCCAAAATCTGGCGAAAATTTTCAGAATGCACAAAATTGGGCTTTGTAGCAGGAGAACATGCAGTCGAAAGAGATGGCACAAAGTAACGTCTCCGGAGAGCAAATCAAAGAGCGAGAAGTGGCGCAGATGTTTCAAGACAGTGACTGCTTAACGAAGAGTCGCACAATTTTCGAACGCCTCTTGAAAGGCCTGCGCCTCTGATTTGATACTTTTAAGCGATGCCTTTGAAGCTGAAATTTAGTATACCTCTTTCCACTTCATGTTCTCCTGATATATTGGCCAAAATCTGGCGAAAATTTTCAGAATCCACAGAATTGGGCTTTGTAACAGGAGAACATGCCGTCGAAAGAGATGGCACAAAGTAACGTCTCCGGAGAGCAAATCAAAGAGCGAGAAGTGGCGCAGGTGTTTCGAGACAATGACTGTTTAACGAAGAGACGCAGAATTTTCGAACGCCTCTTGAAAGGCCTGCGCCTCTTATTTGCAACTTTAAGGCGATGCCTTTGAAGCTGAAATTTAGTATACCTCTTTCCACTTCATGTTCTCCTGATATATTGGCCAAAATCTGGCGATAATTTTCAGAATGCACAAAATTGGGCTTTGTAACAGGAGAACATGCCGTCGAAAGAGATGACACAAAGTAACGTCTCCGGAGAGCAAATCAAAGAGCGAGATGTGGCGCAGATGTTTCGAGACAGTGACTGATTAACGAAGAGACGCAGAATTTTCGAACGCCTCTTGAAAGGCCTGCGCCTCTTATTTGCAACTTTAAGGCGATGCCTTTGAAGCTGAAATTTAGAATACCTCTTTGACTTCATGTTCTCCTGATATATTGGCCAAAATCTGGCGATAATTTTCAGAATGCACAAAATTGGGCTTTGTAACAGGAGAACATGCTGTTACGTTCGGAACGAAAAATTTCTCTTTTTAAGACGGGGTATGCATCAACAACGCCTAGCGTTATGGGAAATCCCTCGTTGATCATACTCCCGCCTAGTTAGTTAATAATAAATTAGTAAAATCGGAACCCCTTCTTCGAAGCATCGTCGCCTCGACATATTGCCGTCCCGTGATAAGGATAAGGCGGTGCTGATGCAGCGGCGTTCTCACCAGAAAGTCGCGCTCCGAAAGACCCAGTGGCTCTCTTGCTGTACCGAATTCGCTCTGTGTAAGCGGCAGGAGTGTGGTTCAACAATGCCTTGCAGCATTGTGGGAAAGCCCTCGTTGAGCGCACCCCTGACCGTCGCGCTAAACATTGTAACATAATCAGTAACGGCTACATCAGGAATGCGCACACTGGGTTCCTTCTTGGAAGATTGACGGAATCGTATACTTTACATCCGGTCACCGATGCAGGGAACGACGCCTTCCCACGGTTTTGTCGCACGTTTCGTGGATCGTTAATTAGTTAGGAATTGTTCTTTTAGACCCCTATCACAATTTCTGATAGTCAACCGACTGTGGGATTCCCCTAGTCAGAAATTGTGTATATAAATTTATGTATGATGAGAAAAAGGCCTTCAGCTATGTGAAATTGTACCGTGTTGATGTCATGGTTTATAGTGCGTACATATGCTCCGCAAATACAGTTAATATAATTTTCTCGATCGTATATTTGAATCAAGAGAGTATGACGGATGGATGTGAGCAAACACACATACACCCCGCCTCGCTAAGTGGAGGGGCCCATGCATGGTCAAGCGATAAGATGCAGCGTAAGCTTTTTCGACGCGGACCCACCCTGGCCGCTGCCGAGAGCGTGAAGCTGCGGCACTCTGTGACGATAAATCGTGAGGTGCGTGTCATTGGGGTCCGCAAGTGTTTTAGAGCTAGAGTTCTCCGGTCTACTGTGTAACCGCGTGAAAGACTCGACTTTGCGAAACAAATATTCTAATAACTTCGAAACTATTTATTCTGTTAACGATTTAATCCAAATTTTTATTGTATCTACTAGTTAAAATTATTATTATTCAGTTTCATTTCATAATTCAACTCAGTACGACTCTGTGACGATAAATCGTGAGGTGCGTGTCATTGGGTCCGCGAAGTCTTATAGAGCTAGAGTTCTCCGGTCTACTGTGTAACCGCGTGAAAGACTCGACTTTGCGAAACAATTCAAATCCTAAACTTTTCAAAACTAATTATTCGCTTAACTTACTCAGTTAATAATTTAATTTACATTATTTCCGTTTCAATTTATAATTCAAATCAAGTGTGTGTGTGTGTGTTTTCGCGTCTAATCCTTCTTTCTGATTCAGGTTTATCAGCGATCCAGAAAGTTTTCCAAAACTTAAAAAGCAAATCTAAAGCATATTGTCAATTAGATTATTGTGACTGTCTGGTGAGTTGCACATCTTATCTCTTTTTGTACACGAAAATACACCGTTATAATTAATTCGTACCTAACGATAATTTCTGACAGTCAAACGACTGTGGGATTCCCCTAGTCAGGAATTATACCGATTTCACAAACGTCTATTCTTTCTAAATTATTGATTGATTTGTTCATATTCAGTTCTGTTAAATGTTTTACATCCATTCATTATTTAATCATTAAAACTTTATTTACTATTAAATTCTACTCATCAATTACCTATCTGATTCCATTGAAAAGACCCGTACGGGACTAGAGCACCAACGATCCCAAAATCTACCCCTTCTCCTTCTGAGAAGGTACCTAAATAATTATCAACTAAAAGAATCGACTGTTACGACTGCGGCGAGCCTCCTTGCTTTTTCTAAATCATAAACTCAATCCAGCAATAATTGATAGTCTAACGACTGTGGGATACCCCTAATCGATATTGCGTCTAAAAATCGTGCCGCTCGAACGCTAAAAAGGCCGCGGCACGTAACAATGCCGTCGAAAGAGATGACACAAAGTAACGTCTCCGGAGAGCAAATCAAAGAGCGAGAAGTGGCGCAGATGTTTCGAGACAGTGACTGTTTAACGAAGACACGCAGAATTTTCGAACGCCTCTTGAAAGGCCTGCGCCTCTTATTTGCAACTTTAAGGCGATGCCATTGAAGCTGAAATTTAGTATACCTCTTTCCACTTCATTTTTCCTGATTTATTGGCCAAAATCTGGCGAAAATTTCGAGAATACACAAAATTGGGCTTTGTAACAGGAGAACATGCCGTCGAAAGAGATGGCACAAAGTAACGTCTCCGGAGGGCAAACCAATGAGCGAGAAGTGGCGCAGATGTTTCAAGACAGTGACTGTTTAACGAAGAGTCGCACAATTTTCGAACGCCTCTTGAAAGGCCTGCGCCTCTTAATTACAAGTTTAAGGCGATGCCTTTGAAGCTGAAATTTAGTATACCTTTTTCCACTTCATGTTCTCCTGATATATTGACCAAAATCTGGCGAAAATTTTCAGAATGCACAAAATTGGGCTTTGTAGCAGGAGAACATGCAGTCGAAAGAGATGGCACAAAGTAACGTCTCCGGAGAGCAAATCAAAGAGCGAGAAGTGGCGCAGATGTTTCAAGACAGTGACTGCTTAACGAAGAGTCGCACAATTTTCGAACGCCTCTTGAAAGGCCTGCGCCTCTGATTTGATACTTTTAAGCGATGCCTTTGAAGCTGAAATTTAGTATACCTCTTTCCACTTCATGTTCTCCTGATATATTGGCCAAAATCTGGCGAAAATTTTCAGAATCCACAGAATTGGGCTTTGTAACAGGAGAACATGCCGTCGAAAGAGATGGCACAAAGTAACGTCTCCGGAGAGCAAATCAAAGAGCGAGAAGTGGCGCAGGTGTTTCGAGACAATGACTGTTTAACGAAGAGACGCAGAATTTTCGAACGCCTCTTGAAAGGCCTGCGCCTCTTATTTGCAACTTTAAGGCGATGCCTTTGAAGCTGAAATTTAGTATACCTCTTTCCACTTCATGTTCTCCTGATATATTGGCCAAAATCTGGCGATAATTTTCAGAATGCACAAAATTGGGCTTTGTAACAGGAGAACATGCCGTCGAAAGAGATGACACAAAGTAACGTCTCCGGAGAGCAAATCAAAGAGCGACATGTGGCGCAGATGTTTCGAGACAGTGACTGATTAACGAAGAGACGCAGAATTTTCGAACGCCTCTTGAAAGGCCTGCGCCTCTTATTTGCAACTTTAAGGCGATGCCTTTGAAGCTGAAATTTAGAATACCTCTTTTGACTTCATGTTCTCCTGATATATTGGCCAAAATCTGGCGATAATTTTCAGAATGCACAAAATTGGGCTTTGTAACAGGAGAACATGCCGTCGAAAGAGATGACACAAAGTAACGTCTCCGGAGAGCAAATCAAAGAGCGAGAAGTGGCGCAGATGTTTCAAGACAGTGACTGCTTAACGAAGAGTCGCACAATTTTCGAACGCCTCTTGAAAGGCCTGCGCCTCTGATTTGATACTTTTAAGCGATGCCTTTGAAGCTGAAATTTAGTATACCTCTTTCCACTTCATGTTCTCCTGATATATTGGCCAAAATCTGGCGAAAATTTTCAGAATCCACAGAATTGGGCTTTGTAACAGGAGAACATGCCGTCGAAAGAGATGGCACAAAGTAACGTCTCCGGAGAGCAAATCAAAGAGCGAGAAGTGGCGCAGGTGTTTCGAGACAATGACTGTTTAACGAAGAGACGCAGAATTTTCGAACGCCTCTTGAAAGGCCTGCGCCTCTTATTTGCAACTTTAAGGCGATGCCTTTGAAGCTGAAATTTAGTATACCTCTTTCCACTTCATGTTCTCCTGATATATTGGCCAAAATCTGGCGATAATTTTCAGAATGCACAAAATTGGGCTTTGTAACAGGAGAACATGCCGTCGAAAGAGATGACACAAAGTAACGTCTCCGGAGAGCAAATCAAAGAGCGAGATGTGGCGCAGATGTTTCGAGACAGTGACTGATTAACGAAGAGACGCAGAATTTTCGAACGCCTCTTGAAAGGCCTGCGCCTCTTATTTGCAACTTTAAGGCGATGCCTTTGAAGCTGAAATTTAGAATACCTCTTTTGACTTCATGTTCTCCTGATATATTGGCCAAAATCTGGCGATAATTTTCAGAATGCACAAAATTGGGCTTTGTAACAGGAGAACATGCCGTCGAAAGAGATGACACAAAGTAACGTCTCCGGAGAGCAAATCAAAGAGCGAGAAGTGGCGCAGATGTTTCGAGACAGTGACTGTTTAACGAAGACACGCAGAATTTTCGAACGCCTCTTGAAAGGCCTGCGCCACTGATTTGCAACTTTAAGGCAAAGCCTTTGAAGCTGAAATTTAGTATACCTCTTTCCACTTCATGTTCTCCTGATATATTGGCCAAAATCTGGCGAAAATTTTCAGAATGCACAAAATTGGGCTTTGTAACAGGAGAACATGCCGTCGAAAGAGATGGCACAAAGTAACGTCTCCGGAGAGCAAATCAAAGAGCGAGAAGTGGCGCAGGTGTTTCGAGACAGTGACTGTTTAACGAAGACACGCAGAATTTTCGAACGCCTCTTGAAAGGCCTGCGCCTCTTATTTGCAACTTTAAGGCGATGCCATTGAAGCTGAAATTTAGTATACCTCTTTCCACTTCATTTTTCCTGATTTATTGGCCAAAATCTGGCGAAAATTTCGAGAATACACAAAATTGGGCTTTGTAACAGGAGAACATGCCGTCGAAAGAGATGGCACAAAGTAACGTCTCCGGAGGGCAAACCAATGAGCGAGAAGTGGCGCAGATGTTTCAAGACAGTGACTGTTTAACGAAGAGTCGCACAATTTTCGAACGCCTCTTGAAAGGCCTGCGCCTCTGATTAGATACTTTTAAGCGATGCCTTTGAAGCTGAAATTTAGTATACGTCTTTCCACTTCATGTTCTCCTGATATATTGGCCTAAATCTAGCGAAAATTTTCAGAATGCACAAAATTGAGCTTTGTAACAGGAGAACATGCCGTCGAAAGAGATGGCACAAAGTAACGTCTCCGGAGAACAAATCAGAGAGCGAGATGTGGCGCAGATGTTTCGAGACAGTGACTGATTAACGAAGAGACGCAGAATTTTCGAACGCCTCTTAAAAGGCCTGCGCCTCTTATTTGCAACTTTAAGGCGATGCCTTTGAAGCTGAAATTTAGTATACCTCTTTTGACTTCATGTTCTCCTGATATATTCGCCAAAATTTGGCGAAAACTTTCAGAATGCACAAAATTGGGCTTTGTAACAGGAGAACATGCCGTCCAAAGGGATGGCACAAAGTAACGTCTCCGGAGAGCAAATCAAAGAGCGCGATGTGGCGCAGATGTTTCGAGACAGTGACTGATTAACGAAGAGCCGCAGAATTTTCGAACGCCTCTTGAAAGGCCTGCGCCTCTTATTTGCAACTTTAAGGCGATGCCTTTGAAGCTGAAATTTAGTATAACTCTTTCCACTTCATTTTCTCCTGATTTATTGGCCAAAATCTGGCGAAAATTTCGAGAATACACAAAATTGGGCTTTGTAACAGGAGAACATGCTGTCGAAAGTGATGGAACAAAGTAATGTCTCCGGAGTGCAAATCGAAGAGCGAGAAATGGGGCAGGTGTTTCGAGACAGTGACTGTTTCACGAAGAGACGCAGAATTTTCGAAAGCCTCTTGAAAGGCCTGCGCCTCTTATTTGCAACTTTAAGGCGATGCCTTTGAAGCTGAAATTTAGTATACCTCTTTTGACTTCATGTTCTCCTGATATATTGGCCAAAATCTGGCGAACATTTTCAGAATGCACAAAATTGGGCTTTGTAACAGGAGAACATTCCGTCCAAAGGGATGGCACAAAGTAACGTCTCCGGAGAGCAAATCAAAGAGCGAGATGTGGCGCAGATGTTTCGAGACAGTGACTGATTAACGAAGAGACGCAGAATTTTCGAACGCCTCTTGAAAGGCCTGCGCCTCTGATTAGATACTTTTAAGCGATGCTTTGAAGCTGAAATTTAGTATACGTCTTTCCACTTCATGTTCTCCTGATATATTGGCCAAAATCTAGCGAAAATTTCAGAATGCACAAAATTGGGCTTTGTAACAGGAGAACATGCCGTCGAAAGAGATGGCACAAAGTAACGTCTCCGGAGGGCAAATCCATGAGCGAGAAGTGGCGCAGATGTTTCGAGCCAGTGACTGTTTAACGAAGAGTCGCACAATTTTCGAACGCCTCTTGAAAGGGCTGCGCCTCTGATTTGATACTTTTAAGCGATGCCTTTGAAGCTGAAATTTAGTATACCTTTTTCCACTTCATGTTCTCCTGATATATTGGCCAAAATCTAGCGAAAATTTTCAGAATGCACAAAATTGGGCTTTGTAACAGGAGAACATGCCGTCCAAAGGGATGGCACAAAGTAACGTCTCCGGAGAGCAAATCAAAGAGCGCGATGTGGCGCAGATGTTTCGAGACAGTGACTGATTAACGAAGAGCCGCAGAATTTTCGAACGCCTCTTGAAAGGCCTGCGCCTCTTAATTGCATCTTTAAGGCGATGCCTTTGAAGCTGAAATTTAGTATACCTCTTTCCACTTCATGTTCTCCTGATATATTGGCCAAAATCTGGCGAAAATTTTCAGAATGCACAAAATTGGGCTTTGTAACAGGAGAACATGCCGTCGAAAGAGATGGCACAAAGTAACGTCTCCGGAGAGCAAATCAAAGAGCGAGAAGTGGCGCAGATGTTTCGAGACAGTGACTCTTTAACGAAGACACGCAAAATTTTCGAACGCCTCTTGAATGGCCTGCGCCTCTGATTTGCAACTTTAAGGCGATGCCTTTGAACCTGAAATTTAGTATACCTCTTTCCACTTCATGTTCTCCTGATATATTGGCCAAAATCTGGCGAAAATTTTCAGAATCCACAGAATTGGGCTTTGTAACAGGAGAACATGCCGTCGAAAGAGATGGCACAAAGTAACGTCTCCGGAGAGCAAATCAAAGAGCGAGAAGTGGCGCAGGTGTTTCGAGACAATGACTGTTTAACGAAGAGACGCAGAATTTTCGAACGCCTCTTGAAAGGCCTGCGCCTCTTATTTGCAACTTTAAGGCGATGCCTTTGAAGCTGAAATTTAGTATACCTCTTTCCACTTCATGTTCTCCTGATATATTGGCCAAAATCTGGCGATAATTTTCAGAATGCACAAAATTGGGCTTTGTAACAGGAGAACATGCCGTCGAAAGAGATGACACAAAGTAACGTCTCCGGAGAGCAAATCAAAGAGCGAGATGTGGCGCAGATGTTTCGAGACAGTGACTGATTAACGAAGAGACGCAGAATTTTCGAACGCCTCTTGAAAGGCCTGCGCCTCTTATTTGCAACTTTAAGGCGATGCCTTTGAAGCTGAAATTTAGAATACCTCTTTTGACTTCATGTTCTCCTGATATATTGGCAAAATCTGGCGATAATTTTCAGAATGCACAAAATTGGGCTTTGTAACAGGAGAACATGCCGTCGAAAGAGATGACACAAAGTAACGTCTCCGGAGAGCAAATCAAAGAGCGAGAAGTGGCGCAGATGTTCAAGACAGTGACTGCTTAACGAAGAGTCGCACAATTTTCGAACGCCTCTTGAAAGGCCTGCGCCTCTGATTTGATACTTTTAAGCGATGCCTTTGAAGCTGAAATTTAGTATACCTCTTTCCACTTCATGTTCTCCTGATATATTGGCCAAAATCTGGCGAAAATTTTCAGAATCCACAGAATTGGGCTTTGTAACAGGAGAACATGCCGTCGAAAGAGATGGCACAAAGTAACGTCTCCGGAGAGCAAATCAAAGAGCGAGAAGTGGCGCAGGTGTTTCGAGACAGTGACTGTTTAACGAAGACACGCAGAATTTTCGAACGCCTCTTGAAAGGCCTGCGCCTCTTATTTGCAACTTTAAGGCGATGCCATTGAAGCTGAAATTTAGTATACCTCTTTCCACTTCATTTTTCCTGATTTATTGGCCAAAATCTGGCGAAAATTTCGAGAATACACAAAATTGGGCTTTGTAACAGGAGAACATGCCGTCGAAAGAGATGGCACAAAGTAACGTCTCCGGAGGGCAAACCAATGAGCGAGAAGTGGCGCAGATGTTTCAAGACAGTGACTGTTTAACGAAGAGTCGCACAATTTTCGAACGCCTCTTGAAAGGCCTGCGCCTCTGATTAGATACTTTTAAGCGATGCCTTTGAAGCTGAAATTTAGTATACGTCTTTCCACTTCATGTTCTCCTGATATATTGGCCTAAATCTAGCGAAAATTTTCAGAATGCACAAAATTGGGCTTTGTAACAGGAGAACATGCCGTCGAAAGAGATGGCACAAAGTAACGTCTCCGGAGAACAAATCAGAGAGCGAGATGTGGCGCAGATGTTTCGAGACAGTGACTGATTAACGAAGAGACGCAGAATTTTCGAACGCCTCTTAAAAGGCCTGCGCCTCTTATTTGCAACTTTAAGGCGATGCCTTTGAAGCTGAAATTTAGTATACCTCTTTTGACTTCATGTTCTCCTGATATATTCGCCAAAATTTGGCGAAAACTTTCAGAATGCACAAAATTGGGCTTTGTAACAGGAGAACATGCCGTCCAAAGGGATGGCACAAAGTAACGTCTCCGGAGAGCAAATCAAAGAGCGCGATGTGGCGCAGATGTTTCGAGACAGTGACTGATTAACGAAGAGCCGCAGAATTTTCGAACGCCTCTTGAAAGGCCTGCGCCTCTTATTTGCAACTTTAAGGCGATGCCTTTGAAGCTGAAATTTAGTATAACTCTTTCCACTTCATTTTCTCCTGATTTATTGGCCAAAATCTGGCGAAAATTTCGAGAATACACAAAATTGGGCTTTGTAACAGGAGAACATGCTGTCGAAAGTGATGGAACAAAGTAATGTCTCCGGAGTGCAAATCGAAGAGCGAGAAATGGCGCAGGTGTTTCGAGACAGTGACTGTTTCACGAAGAGACGCAGAATTTTCGAAAGCCTCTTGAAAGGCCTGCGCCTCTTATTTGCAACTTTAAGGCGATGCCTTTGAAGCTGAAATTTAGTATACCGCTTTTGACTTCATGTTCTCCTGATATATTGGCCAAAATCTGGCGAACATTTTCAGAATGCACAAAATTGGGCTTTGTAACAGGAGAACATTCCGTCCAAAGGGATGGCACAAAGTAACGTCTCCGGAGAGCAAATCAAAGAGCGCGATGTGGCGCAGATGTTTCGAGACAGTGACTGATTAACGAAGAGCCGCAGAATTTTCGAACGCCTCTTGAAAGGCCTGCGCCTCTTATTTGCAACTTTAAGGCGATGCCTTTGAAGCTGAAATTTAGTATAACTCTTTCCACTTCATTTTCTCCTGATTTATTGGCCAAAATCTGGCGAAAATTTCGAGAATACACAAAATTGGGCTTTGTAACAGGAGAACATGCTGTCGAAAGTGATGGAACAAAGTAATGTCTCCGGAGTGCAAATCGAAGAGCGAGAAATGGCGCAGGTGTTTCGAGACAGTGACTGTTTCACGAAGAGACGCAGAATTTTCGAAAGCCTCTTGAAAGGCCTGCGCCTCTTATTTGCAACTTTAAGGCGATGCCTTTGAAGCTGAAATTTAGTATACCGCTTTTGACTTCATGTTCTCCTGATATATTGGCCAAAATCTGGCGAACATTTTCAGAATGCACAAAATTGGGCTTTGTAACAGGAGAACATTCCGTCCAAAGGGATGGCACAAAGTAACGTCTCCGGAGAGCAAATCAAAGAGCGAGATGTGGCGCAGATGTTTCGAGACAGTGACTGATTAACGAAGAGACGCAGAATTTTCGAACGCCTCTTGAAAGGCCTGCGCCTCTTATTTGCAACTTTAAGGCGATGCCTTTGAAGCTGAAATTTAGTATACCTCTTTCCACTTCATGTTCTCCTGATATATTGGCCAAAATCTGGCGATAATTTTCAGAATGCACAAAATTGGGCTTTGTAAAGGGAGAACATGCCGTCGAAAGAGATGACACAAAGTAACGTCTCCGGAGAGCAAATCAAAGAGCGAGAAGTGGCGCAGGTGTTTCGAGACAGTGACTGTTTAACGAAGAGACGCAGAATTTTCGAACGCCACTTGAAAGGCCTGCGCCTCTTAATTACAAGTTTAAGGCGATGCCTTTGAAGCTGAAATTTAGTATACCTTTTTCCACTTCATGTTCTCCTGATATATTGGCCAAAATCTGGCGAAAATTTTCAGAATGCACAAAATTGGGCTTTGTAACAGGAGAACATGCCGTCGAAAGAGATGGCACAAAGTAACGTCTCCGGAGAGCAAATCAAAGAGCGAGAAGTGGCGCAGGTGTTTCGAGACAGTGACTGTTTAACGAAGACACGCAGAATTTTCGAACGCCTCTTGAAAGGCCTGCGCCTCTGATTTGCAACTTTAAGGCAATGCCTTTGAAGCTGAAATTTAGTATACCTCTTTCCACTTCATGTTCTCCTGATATATTGGCCAAAATCTGGCGAAAATTTTCAGAATCCACAGAATTGGGCTTTGTAACAGGAGAACATGCCGTCGAAAGAGATGGCACAAGGTAACGTCTCCGGAGAGCAAATCAAAGAGCGAGAAGTGGCGCAGGTGTTTCGAGACAGTGACTGTTTAACGAAGAGACGCAGAATTTTCGAACGCCACTTGAAAGGCCTGCGCCTCTTAATTACAAGTTTAAGGCGATGCCTTTGAAGCTGAAATTTAGTATACCTTTTTCCACTTCATGTTCTCCTGATATATTGGCCAAAATCTGGCGAAAATTTTCAGAATGCACAAAATTGGGCTTTGTAACAGGAGAACATGCCGTCGAAAGAGATGGCACAAAGTAACGTCTCCGGAGAGCAAATCAAAGAGCGAGAAGTGGCGCAGGTGTTTCGAGACAGTGACTGTTTAACGAAGACACGCAGAATTTTCGAACGCCTCTTGAAAGGCCTGCGCCTCTTATTTGCAACTTTAAGGCGATGCCATTGAAGCTGAAATTTAGTATACCTCTTTCCACTTCATTTTTCCTGATTTATTGGCCAAAATCTGGCGAAAATTTCGAGAATACACAAAATTGGGCTTTGTAACAGGAGAACATGCCGTCGAAAGAGATGGCACAAAGTAACGTCTCCGGAGGGCAAACCAATGAGCGAGAAGTGGCGCAGATGTTTCAAGACAGTGACTGTTTAACGAAGAGTCGCACAATTTTCGAACGCCTCTTGAAAGGCCTGCGCCTCTGATTAGATACTTTTAAGCGATGCCTTTGAAGCTGAAATTTAGTATACGTCTTTCCACTTCATGTTCTCCTGATATATTGGCCAAAATCTGGCGAAAATTTTCAGAATGCACAAAATTGGGCTTTGTAAAGGGAGAACATGCCGTCGAAAGAGATGGCACAAAGAAACGTCTCCGGAGAGCAAATCAAAGAGCGAGAAGTGGCGCAGGTGTTTCGAGACAGTGACTGTTTAACGAAGAGACGCAGAATTTTCGAACGCCTCTTGAAAGGCCTGCGCCTCTGATTTGATACTTTTAAGCGATGCCTTTGAAGCTGAAATTTAGTATACCTCTTTCCACTTCATGTTCTCCTGCTATATTGGCCAAAATCTAGCGAAAATTTTCAGAATGCACAAAATTGGGCTTTGTAACAGGAGAACATGCCGTCGAAAGAGATGGCACAAAGTAACGTCTCCGGAGAACAAATCAGAGAGCGAGATGTGGCGCAGATGTTTCGAGGCAGTGACTGTTTAACGAAGACACGCAGAATTTTCGAACGCCTCTTGAAAGGCCTGCGCCTCTGATTTGCAACTTTAAGGCAATGCCTTTGAAGCTGAAATTTAGTATACCTCTTTCCACTTCATGTTCTCCTGATATATTGGCCAAAATCTGGCGAAAATTTTCAGAATGCACAAAATTGGGCTTTGTAACAGGAGAACATGCCGTTCAAAGGGATGGCACAAAGTAACGTCTCCGGAGAGCAAATCAAAGAGCGAGATGTGGCGCAGATGTTTCGAGACAGTGACTGATTAACGAAGAGACGCAGAATTTTCGAACGCCTCTTGAAAGGCCTGCGCCTCTTAATTGCAATTTTAAGGCGATGCCTTTGAAGCTGAAATTTAGTATACCTCTTTCCACTTCATGTTCTCCTGATATATTGGCCAAAATCTGGCGAAAATTTTCAGAATCCACAGAATTGGGCTTTGTAACAGGAGAACATGCCGTCGAAAGAGATGGCACAAAGTAAAGTCTCCGGAGGGCAAATCAATGAGCGAGAAGTGGCGCAGATGTTTCGAGACACTGACTGTTTAACGAAGACACGCAGAATTTTCGAACGCCTCTTGAAAGGCCTGCGCCTCTTATTTGCAACTTTAAGGCGATGCCTTTGAAGCTGAAATTTAGTATACCTCTTTCCACTTCATGTTCTCCTGATATATTGGCCAAAATCTGGCGAAAATTTTCAGAAAGCCC
>NW_027486275.1:0-24558 GCF_050908995.1 Andrena cerasifolii
AAAAAAATATAAGAAAATTTAAAAAAGTTAAAAAAAATTATAAGAAAATTAAAAAAGTTAAAAAAAATTATAAGAAAATTTAAAAAAAATTTAAAAATTTGAAAAAATTAAAAAAATTTAAAAAATTTAAAAATTAAAAAAATTTAAAAAATTAAAAAAATTTAAAAAATTTAAAAAATTAAAAAAATTAAAAAAATTAAAAAAATTTAAAAAATTAAAAAAATTTAAAAAATTAAAAAATATAAATAATTTAAAAAAAAATAAAAAGAAATTTAAAAATTAAAAAAAAATTAAAATAAAAATTTTAAAAAAAAATTAAAATTAAAAAAAAATTATAAGAAAATTTTAAAAAAAATTTAAAAATTTGAAAAAATTAAAAAAAAATTAAAATACATTTTTGAAATAAAAAAATAATACTTTTAAAAAAATTAAAAAAAATTTTAGAAAAATTTTCAAAAATTAAAAAAAAAAATTTTTAAAGCTTAAAAAATTAAAAAAAAATTTAAAAATTAAAAAAAAAAAATTAAAAATTAAAAAAAGAATTTAAAAATTAAAAAAAAAAATTTAAAAATTAAAAAAAAAATTTTAAAAAATATTTTTTAAAAATTTTTAAAAAATTTTAAAAATTAAAAAAAAATTATAAGAAAATTTAAAAAAAAATTAAAAATTTGAAAAAATTAAAAAAAAATTAAAAAACATTTTTGAAATAAAAAAATAATAATTTTAAAAAAAATTTTAAAATTTTAGAAAAGTTTTCAAAAATTAAAAAAAAATAAGAAAAATTTAAAAAATTAAAAAAAATTTTCAAAAATTAAAAAAAAAAAAAAAATTTTAAAAATTAAAAAAAAATTTAAAAATTAAAAAAAAAATTTAAAAATTAAAAAAATTTTTTAAAAAATATTAAAAATTAAAAAAAAATATTAGAAAATTTAAAAAAAAATTAAAAATTAAAAATTTTAGAAATTAAAAAATATAGAAAAAAAATTAAAAAATAAATAATTTTTTTTAATTTTGTTAAAAAATTGAAACAAATTTTTAACAAAAAATTAAAAAATTTAAAAAAAAATTTTAAAAAATTTAAAAATTAAAAAACATTTTTGAAATAAAAAAATAATACTTTTAAAAAAATTTAAAAAAACATTAGAAAAATTTTCAAAAATTAAAAAAAAAAATTTTAAATTTAATAAATTAAAAAAATTAAAAAATTTTAAAAAAATTAAAAAAAAATTTTTTTTTAAAAATTTAAAAAAAAATTAAAAATTAAAAAAAAATATAAGAAAATTTAAAAAAGTTAAAAAAAATTATAAGAAAATTTAAAAAAAATTTAAAAATTTGAAAAAATTAAAAAAATTTAAAAAATTTAAAAATTAAAAAAATTTAAAAAATTAAATAAATTATAAAAATTTAAAAATTAAAAAAATTAAAAAAATTAAAAAAATTTAAAAAATTAAAAAATATAAATAATTTAAAAAAAAATAAAAAGAAATTTAAAAATTAAAAAAAATTAAAATAAAAATTTAAAAAAAAATTTTAAAATTAAAAAAAATTATAAGAGAATTTAAAAAAAAATTTAAAAATTTGAAAAAATTAAAAAAATTAAAATACATTTTTGAAATAAAAAAATAATACTTTTAAAAAAATTAAAAAAAATTTTAGAAAAATTTTCAAAAATTAAAAAAAAAATTTTTAAAGCTTAAAAAATTAAAAAAATTTAAATTTAAAAAAAAAAATTTAAAAATTAAAAAAAGAATTTAAAAATTAAAAAAAAAAAATTTAAAAATTAAAAAAAATATTTTAAAAAAAATTTTTTAAAAATTTAAAAAAAATTTTAAAAATTAAAAAAAAATATAAGAAAATTTAAAAAAAAATTTAAAAATTAAAAAAATTAAAAAAAAAATTAAAAAATTAAAAATATAAATAATTTTAAAAAAATTTTAATAAATTTGAAAATTAAAAAAAATTTAAAATTAAAAAAAAATTAAAAATTAAAAAAAGAATTTAAAAATTAAAAAAAAAATTTAAAAATTAAAAAAAAAATTTAAAAATTAAAAAAAAAATAAATTAAAAAAATTAAAAAAATATATAAAATTTAAAAAAAAATTTAAAAATTAAAAATAAATTAAAATAAAATTTTAAAAAAAAATTTAAAAAAAAAATTTTAAAAAATTTTAAAAAAATTTGAAAAATTAAAAAAAAATTTTAAAAATTAAAAAAAAATTTAAAAATTTGAAAAATTAAAAAAAAATTATAAGAAAATTTTAAAAAAATTTAAAAATTTGAAAAAATTAAAAAAATTAAAAAACATTTTTGAAATAAAAAATAATAATTTTAAAAAAAATTTTAAAAAATTTAGAAAAATTTTCAAAAATTAAAAAAAAAATAAAAAAAATTTTAAAAATTAAAAAAATATTAAAAAATTTTAAAAAAAAATTAAAAATTAAAGAAAATATTAAAAATTAAAAAAATTAAAAAAAATAAAAAAATTAAAAAAATTAAAAAAATTTTAAAAATTAAAAAATGTAAATAATTTTTTTTAATTTTGTTAAAAAATTGAAACAAATTTAAAAAAAATTTAAATTTTTTAAAAAATTTAAATAAAAATAAAGCAAAGAAATTTAAAAAAAATTTTAAAAAATTTTAAAAATTAAAAAACATTTTTGAAATAAAAAAATAATACTTTTAAAAAAATTTAAAAAACATTAGAAAAATTTTCAAAAATTAAAAAAAAAATTTAAATTTAATAAATTAAAAAAATTAAAAAGTTTTAAAAAAATTAAAAAAATTTTTTTTTTAAAAATTTAAAAAAAAATTAAAAATTAAAAAAAAATATAAGAAAATTTAAAAAAGTTAAAAAAATTATAAGAAAATTTAAAAAAGTTAAAAAAAATTATAAGAAAATTTAAAAAAAATTTAAAAATTTGAAAAAATTTAAAAAATTTAAAAAATTTAAAAATTAAAAAAATTTAAAAAATTAAAAAAATTTAAAAAATTTAAAAATTAAAAAAATTAAAAAAATTAAAAAAATTTAAAAAATTAAAAAAATTTAAAAAATTAAAAAATATAAATAATTTTAAAAAAAAATAAAAAGAAATTTAAAAATTAAAAAAAAATTAAAATAAAAATTTTAAAAAAAATTTAAAATTAAAAAAAATTATAAGAAAATTTTAAAAAAAATTTAAAAATTTGAAAAAATTAAAAAAAAATTAAAATACATTTTTGAAATAAAAAAATAATACTTTTAAAAAAATTAAAAAAATTTTAGAAAATTTTCAAAAATTAAAAAAAAAAATTTTTAAAGCTTAAAAAATTAAAAAAAAATTTAAAAATTAAAAAAAAAATTTAAAAATTAAAAAAAGAATTTAAAAATTAAAAAAAAAATTTAAAAATTAAAAAAAAAAATTTTAAAAAAATATTTTTTAAAAATTTTTAAAAAATTTTAAAAATTAAAAAAAAATTATAAGAAAATTTAAAAAAAAATTAAAAATTTGAAAAAATTAAAAAAAAATTAAAAAACATTTTTGAAATAAAAAAATAATAATTTTAAAAAAAAATTTTAAAATTTTAGAAAAGTTTTCAAAAATTAAAAAAAAATAAGAAAAATTTAAAAAATTAAAAAAATTTTCAAAAATTAAAAAAAAAAAAAAATTTTAAAAATTAAAAAAAAAATTTAAAAATTAAAAAAAAAATTTAAAATTAAAAAAAATTTTTTAAAAAATATTAAAAATTAAAAAAAATATTAGAAAATTTAAAAAAAATTAAAAATTAAAAATTTTAGAAATTAAAAAATATAGAAAAAAAATTAAAAAATAAATAATTTTTTTTAATTTTGTTAAAAAATTGAAACAAATTTTTAACAAAAAATTAAAAAATTTAAAAAAAAATTTTAAAAAATTTTAAAAATTAAAAAACATTTTTGAAATAAAAAATAATACTTTAAAAAAAATTTAAAAAACATTAGAAAAATTTTCAAAAATTAAAAAAAAAAAATTTTAAATTTAATAAATTAAAAAAATTAAAAAATTTTAAAAAAATTAAAAAAAATTTTTTTTTAAAAATTTAAAAAAAAATTAAAAATTAAAAAAAATATAAGAAAATTTAAAAAAGTTAAAAAAAATTATAAGAAAATTTAAAAAAAATTTAAAAATTTGAAAAAATTAAAAAAATTTAAAAAATTTAAAAATTAAAAAAATTTAAAAAATTAAATAAATTATAAAAATTTAAAAATTAAAAAAATTAAAAAAATTAAAAAAATTTAAAAAATTAAAAAATATAAATAATTTAAAAAAAATAAAAAGAAATTTAAAAATTAAAAAAAAATTAAAATAAAAATTTAAAAAAAAAATTTTAAAATTAAAAAAAAATTATAAGAGAATTTAAAAAAAATTTAAAAATTTGAAAAAATTAAAAAAATTAAAATACATTTTTGAAATAAAAAAATAATACTTTTAAAAAAATTAAAAAAATTTTAGAAAAATTTTCAAAAATTAAAAAAAAAAATTTTTAAAGCTTAAAAAATTAAAAAAAATTTAAATTTAAAAAAAAAAAATTTAAAAATTAAAAAAAGAATTTAAAAATTAAAAAAAAAATTTAAAATTAAAAAAAATATTTTAAAAAAATTTTTTAAAAATTTAAAAAAATTTTAAAAATTAAAAAAAAATATAAGAAAATTTAAAAAAAATTTAAAAATTAAAAAAATTAAAAAAAAATTAAAAAATTAAAAATATAAATAATTTTAAAAAAATTTTAATAAATTTGAAAATTAAAAAAAATTTAAAAATTAAAAAAAAATTAAAAATTAAAAAAAGAATTTAAAAATTAAAAAAAATTTAAAAATTAAAAAAAAAATTTAAAAATTAAAAAAAAATAAATTAAAAAAATTAAAAAAATATATAAAATTTAAAAAAAAATTTAAAAATTAAAAATAAATTAAAATAAAATTTTAAAAAAAAATTTAAAAAAAAAATTTTAAAAAATTTTAAAAAAATTTGAAAAATTAAAAAAAAATTTTAAAAATTAAAAAAAAAATTAAAAATTTGAAAATTAAAAAAAAATTATAAGAAAATTTTAAAAAAATTTAAAAATTTGAAAAATTAAAAAAATTAAAAAACATTTTTGAAATAAAAAAATAATAATTTTAAAAAAAATTTAAAAAATTTAGAAAAATTTTCAAAAATTAAAAAAAAATAAAAAAAATTTTAAAAATTAAAAAAATATTAAAAAATTTTAAAAAAAAATTAAAAATTAAAGAAAATATTAAAAATTAAAAAAATTAAAAAAAATAAAAAAATTAAAAAAATTAAAAAAAATTTTAAAAATTAAAAAATGTAAATAATTTTTTTTATTTTGTTAAAAAATTGAAACAAATTTAAAAAAAATTTAAATTTTTTAAAAAATTTAAATAAAAATAAAGCAAAGAAATTTAAAAAAAATTATAAGAAAATTTAAAAAAAAATTTAAAAATAAAAAAAAAATTTAACAATTAAAAAAATTTTTTTTACAAATTTAAAAAAAATTTAAAAAAAAAATTTTAAAAAATTTTTAAAATTAAAAAAAAATTATAAGAAAATTTAAAAAAAAATTAAAATTTGAAAAAATTAAAAAAAAATTAAAAAACATTTTTGAAATAAAAAAATAATAATTTTAAAAAAAATTTTAAAATTTTAGAAAAGTTTTCAAAAATTAAAAAAAAATTATAAGAAAATTTAAAAAAAAATTAAAAATTTAAAAAAATTAAAAAAAAATTAAAAAACATTTTTGAAATAAAAAAATAATACTTTTAAAAAAAATTTTAAAAAATTTAGAAAAATTTTCAAAAATTAAAAAAAAATAAGAAAAATTTAAAAAATTAAAAAAAAATTTTCAAAAATTAAAAAAAAATAAAAAAATTTTAAAAATTAAAAAAAAAATTTAAAAAATTAAAAAAAAAATTTAAAAATTTAAAAAAAATTTTAAAAAATATTAAAAATTAAAAAAATATTAGAAAATTTTAAAAAAAATTAAAATTAAAAAATTTTAGAAATTAAAAATATAGAAAAAAAATTAAAAAATAAATAATTTTTTTTAATTTTGTTAAAAAATTGAAACAAATTTTTAACAAAAAATTAAAAAATTTAAAAAAAAATTTCAAAAAATTTTAAAAATTAAAAAACATTTTTGAAATAAAAAATAATACTTTTAAAAAAATTTAAAAAAACATTAGAAAAATTTTCAAAAATTAAAAAAAAAAATTTTAAATTTAATAAATTAAAAAAATTAAAAAATTTTAAAAAAATTAAAAAAAAACTTTTTTTAAAAATTTAAAAAAAAATTAAAAATTAAAAAAAAATATAAGAAAATTTAAAAAAGTTAAAAAAAATTATAAGAAAATTTAAAAAAAATTTAAAAATTTGAAAAAATTAAAAAAATTAAAAAATTTAAAAATTAAAAAAATTTAAAAAATTAAAAAAATTATAAAAATTTAAAAATTAAAAAAATTAAAAAAATTAAAAAAATTTAAAAAATTAAAAAATATAAATAATTTAAAAAAAAATAAAAAGAAATTTAAAAATTAAAAAAAAATTAAAATAAAAATTTAAAAAAAAATTTTAAAATTAAAAAAAAATTATAAGAGAATTTAAAAAAAAATTTAAAAATTTGAAAAAATTAAAAAAATTAAAATACATTTTTGAAATAAAAAAATAATACTTTTAAAAAAATTAAAAAAAATTTTAGAAAAATTTTCAAAAATTAAAAAAAAAAATTTTTAAAGCTTAAAAAATTAAAAAAAATTTAAATTTAAAAAAAAAAAATTTAAAAATTAAAAAAAGAATTTAAAAATTAAAAAAAAAAATTTAAAAATTAAAAAAAATATTTTAAAAAAAATTTTTTAAAAATTTAAAAAAATTTTAAAAATTAAAAAAAAATATAAGAAAATTTAAAAAAAATTTAAAAATTAAAAAAATTAAAAAAAAAATTAAAAAATTAAAAATATAAATAATTTTAAAAAAATTTTAATAAATTTGAAAATTAAAAAAAATTTAAAAATTAAAAAAAAATTAAAAATTAAAAAAAGAATTTAAAAATTAAAAAAAAAATTTAAAAATTAAAAAAAAAATTTAAAAATTAAAAAAAAAATAAATTAAAAAAATTAAAAAAATATATAAAATTTAAAAAAAAATTTAAAAATTAAAAATAAATTAAAATAAAATTTTAAAAAAAAATTTAAAAAAAAAATTTTAAAAAATTTTAAAAAAATTTGAAAAATTAAAAAAAAATTTTAAAAATTAAAAAAAAAATTTAAAAATTTGAAAAATTAAAAAAAAATTATAAGAAAATTTTAAAAAAAATTTAAAAATTTGAAAAAATTAAAAAAATTAAAAAACATTTTTGAAATAAAAAAATAATAATTTTAAAAAAAATTTTAAAAAATTTAGAAAAATTTTCAAAAATTAAAAAAAAAATAAAAAAATTTTAAAAATTAAAAAAATATTAAAAAATTTTAAAAAAAAATTAAAAATTAAAGAAAATATTAAAAATTAAAAAAATTAAAAAAAATAAAAAAATTAAAAAAATTAAAAAAAATTTTAAAAATTAAAAAATGTAAATAATTTTTTTTAATTTTGTTAAAAAATTGAAACAAATTTAAAAAAAATTTAAATTTTTTAAAAAATTTAAATAAAAATAAAGCAAAGAAATTTAAAAAAAATTTTAAAAAATTTTAAAAATTAAAAAACATTTTTGAAATAAAAAAATAATACTTTTAAAAAAATTTAAAAAAACATTAGAAAAATTTTCAAAAATTAAAAAAAAAATTTAAATTTAATAAATTAAAAAAATTAAAAAGTTTTAAAAAAATTAAAAAAATTTTTTTTTTAAAAATTTAAAAAAAAATTAAAAATTAAAAAAAAATATAAGAAAATTTAAAAAAGTTAAAAAAAATTATAAGAAAATTTAAAAAAGTTAAAAAAAATTATAAGAAAATTTAAAAAAAATTTAAAAATTTGAAAAAATTTAAAAAATTTAAAAAATTTAAAAATTAAAAAAATTTAAAAAATTAAAAAAATTTAAAAAATTTAAAAATTAAAAAAATTAAAAAAATTAAAAAAATTTAAAAAATTAAAAAAATTTAAAAAATTAAAAAATATAAATAATTTTAAAAAAAATAAAAAGAAATTTAAAAATTAAAAAAAAATTAAAATAAAAATTTTAAAAAAAATTTAAAATTAAAAAAAAATTATAAGAAAATTTTAAAAAAAATTTAAAAATTTGAAAAAATTAAAAAAAAATTAAAATACATTTTTGAAATAAAAAAATAATACTTTTAAAAAAATTAAAAAAAATTTTAGAAAAATTTTCAAAAATTAAAAAAAAAAATTTTTAAAGCTTAAAAAATTAAAAAAAAATTTAAAAATTAAAAAAAAAAATTTAAAAATTAAAAAAAGAATTTAAAAATTAAAAAAAAAAATTTAAAAATTAAAAAAAAAATTTTAAAAAATATTTTTTAAAAATTTTTAAAAAATTTTAAAAATTAAAAAAAAATTATAAGAAAATTTAAAAAAAAATTAAAAATTTGAAAAAATTAAAAAAAAATTAAAAAACATTTTTGAAATAAAAAAATAATAATTTTAAAAAAAATTTTAAAATTTTAGAAAAGTTTTCAAAAATTAAAAAAAAATAAGAAAAATTTAAAAAATTAAAAAAAATTTTCAAAAATTAAAAAAAAAAAAAAAATTTTAAAAATTAAAAAAAAAATTTAAAAATTAAAAAAAAAATTTAAAAATTAAAAAAAATTTTTTAAAAAATATTAAAAATTAAAAAAAAATATTAGAAAATTTAAAAAAAAATTAAAAATTAAAAATTTTAGAAATTAAAAAATATAGAAAAAAAATTAAAAAATAAATAATTTTTTTTAATTTTGTTAAAAAATTGAAACAAATTTTTAACAAAAAATTAAAAAATTTAAAAAAAAATTTTAAAAAATTTTAAAAATTAAAAAACATTTTTGAAATAAAAAAATAATACTTTTAAAAAAATTTAAAAAAACATTAGAAAAATTTTCAAAAATTAAAAAAAAAAATTTTAAATTTAATAAATTAAAAAAATTAAAAAATTTTAAAAAAATTAAAAAAAATTTTTTTTTAAAAATTTAAAAAAAAATTAAAAATTAAAAAAAAATATAAGAAAATTTAAAAAAGTTAAAAAAAATTATAAGAAAATTTAAAAAAAATTTAAAAATTTGAAAAAATTAAAAAAATTTAAAAAATTTAAAAATTAAAAAAATTTAAAAAATTAAATAAATTATAAAAATTTAAAAATTAAAAAAATTAAAAAAATTAAAAAAATTTAAAAAATTAAAAAATATAAATAATTTAAAAAAAAATAAAAAGAAATTTAAAAATTAAAAAAAAATTAAAATAAAAATTTAAAAAAAAATTTTAAAATTAAAAAAAAATTATAAGAGAATTTAAAAAAAAATTTAAAAATTTGAAAAAATTAAAAAAATTAAAATACATTTTTGAAATAAAAAAATAATACTTTTAAAAAAATTAAAAAAAATTTTAGAAAAATTTTCAAAAATTAAAAAAAAAAATTTTTAAAGCTTAAAAAATTAAAAAAATTTAAATTTAAAAAAAAAAAATTTAAAAATTAAAAAAAGAATTTAAAAATTAAAAAAAAAAATTTAAAAATTAAAAAAAATATTTTAAAAAAAATTTTTTAAAAATTTAAAAAAATTTTAAAAATTAAAAAAAAATATAAGAAAATTTAAAAAAAATTTAAAAATTAAAAAAATTAAAAAAAAATTAAAAAATTAAAAATATAAATAATTTTAAAAAAATTTTAATAAATTTGAAAATTAAAAAAAATTTAAAAATTAAAAAAAAATTAAAAATTAAAAAAAGAATTTAAAAATTAAAAAAAAATTTAAAAATTAAAAAAAAAATTTAAAAATTAAAAAAAAATAAATTAAAAAAATTAAAAAAATATATAAAATTTAAAAAAAAATTTAAAAATTAAAAATAAATTAAAATAAAATTTTAAAAAAAATTTAAAAAAAAAATTTTAAAAAATTTTAAAAAAATTTGAAAAATTAAAAAAAAATTTTAAAAATTAAAAAAAAAATTTAAAAATTTGAAAAATTAAAAAAAAATTATAAGAAAATTTTAAAAAAAATTTAAAAATTTGAAAAAATTAAAAAAATTAAAAAACATTTTTGAAATAAAAAAATAATAATTTTAAAAAAAAATTTAAAAAATTTAGAAAAATTTTCAAAAATTAAAAAAAAAATAAAAAAAATTTTAAAAATTAAAAAAATATTAAAAAATTTTAAAAAAAAATTAAAAATTAAAGAAAATATTAAAAATTAAAAAAATTAAAAAAAATAAAAAAATTAAAAAAATTAAAAAAAATTTTAAAAATTAAAAAATGTAAATAATTTTTTTTAATTTTGTTAAAAAATTGAAACAAATTTAAAAAAAATTTAAATTTTTTAAAAAATTTAAATAAAAATAAAGCAAAGAAATTTAAAAAAAATTATAAGAAAATTTAAAAAAAAATTTAAAAATAAAAAAAAATTTAACAATTAAAAAAATTTTTTTTACAAATTTAAAAAAAATTTAAAAAAAAAAATTTAAAAAATTTTTAAAATTAAAAAAAAATTATAAGAAAATTTAAAAAAAAATTAAAAATTTGAAAAAATTAAAAAAAAATTAAAAAACATTTTTGAAATAAAAAAATAATAATTTTAAAAAAAATTTTAAAATTTTAGAAAAGTTTTCAAAAATTAAAAAAAAATTATAAGAAAATTTAAAAAAAAATTAAAAATTTAAAAAAATTAAAAAAAATTAAAAAACATTTTTGAAATAAAAAAATAATACTTTTAAAAAAATTTTAAAAAATTTAGAAAAATTTTCAAAAATTAAAAAAAAATAAGAAAAATTTAAAAAATTAAAAAAAATTTTCAAAAATTAAAAAAAAATAAAAAAATTTTAAAATTAAAAAAAAAATTTAAAAATTAAAAAAAAATTTAAAAATTAAAAAAAAATTTTTAAAAAATATTAAAAATTAAAAAAAAATATTAGAAAATTTTAAAAAAAAATTAAAAATTAAAAAATTTTAGAAATTAAAAAATATAGAAAAAAAATTAAAAAATAAATAATTTTTTTTAATTTTGTTAAAAAATTGAAACAAATTTTTAACAAAAAATTAAAAAATTTAAAAAAAAATTTCAAAAAATTTTAAAAATTAAAAAACATTTTTGAAATAAAAAATAATACTTTTAAAAAAATTTAAAAAAACATTAGAAAAATTTTCAAAAATTAAAAAAAAAAATTTTAAATTTAATAAATTAAAAAAATTAAAAAATTTTAAAAAAATTAAAAAAAAACTTTTTTTAAAAATTTAAAAAAAAATTAAAAATTAAAAAAAAATATAAGAAAATTTAAAAAAGTTAAAAAAAATTATAAGAAAATTTAAAAAAAATTTAAAAATTTGAAAAAATTAAAAAAATTTAAAAAATTTAAAAATTAAAAAAATTTAAAAAATTAAAAAAATTATAAAAATTTAAAAATTAAAAAAATTAAAAAAATTAAAAAAATTTAAAAAATTAAAAAATATAAATAATTTAAAAAAAAATAAAAAGAAATTTAAAAATTAAAAAAAAATTAAAATAAAAATTTAAAAAAAAATTTTAAAATTAAAAAAAAATTATAAGAGAATTTAAAAAAAAATTTAAAAATTTGAAAAAATTAAAAAAATTAAAATACATTTTTGAAATAAAAAAATAATACTTTTAAAAAAATTAAAAAAAATTTTAGAAAAATTTTCAAAAATTAAAAAAAAAAATTTTTAAAGCTTAAAAAATTAAAAAAAATTTAAATTTAAAAAAAAAAAATTTAAAAATTAAAAAAAGAATTTAAAAATTAAAAAAAAAAATTTAAAAATTAAAAAAAATATTTTAAAAAAAATTTTTTGAAAATTTAAAAAAATTTTAAAAATTAAAAAAAAATATAAGAAAATTTAAAAAAAATTTAAAAATTAAAAAAATTAAAAAAAAAATTAAAAAATTAAAAATATAAATAATTTTAAAAAAATTTTAATAAATTTGAAAATTAAAAAAAATTTAAAAATTAAAAAAAAATTAAAAATTAAAAAAAGAATTTAAAAATTAAAAAAAAATTTAAAAATTAAAAAAAAAATTTAAAAATTAAAAAAAAAATAAATTAAAAAAATTAAAAAAATATATAAAATTTAAAAAAAAATTTAAAAATTAAAAATAAATTAAAATAAAATTTTAAAAAAAAATTTAAAAAAAAAATTTTAAAAAATTTTAAAAAAATTTGAAAAATTAAAAAAAAATTTTAAAAATTAAAAAAAAAATTTAAAAATTTGAAAAATTAAAAAAAAATTATAAGAAAATTTTAAAAAAAATTTAAAAATTTGAAAAAATTAAAAAAATTAAAAAACATTTTTGAAATAAAAAAATAATAATTTTAAAAAAAAATTTAAAAAATTTAGAAAAATTTTCAAAAATTAAAAAAAAAATAAAAAAAATTTTAAAAATTAAAAAAATATTAAAAAATTTTAAAAAAAAATTAAAAATTAAAGAAAATATTAAAAATTAAAAAAATTAAAAAAAATAAAAAAATTAAAAAAATTAAAAAAAATTTTAAAAATTAAAAAATGTAAATAATTTTTTTTAATTTTGTTAAAAAATTGAAACAAATTTAAAAAAAATTTAAATTTTTTAAAAAATTTAAATAAAAATAAAGCAAAGAAATTTAAAAAAAATTATAAGAAAATTTAAAAAAAAATTTAAAAATAAAAAAAAAATTTAACAATTAAAAAAATTTTTTTTACAAATTTAAAAAAATTTAAAAAAAAAATTTTAAAAAATTTTTAAAATTAAAAAAAAATTATAAGAAAATTTAAAAAAAAATTAAAAATTTGAAAAAATTAAAAAAAAATTAAAAAACATTTTTGAAATAAAAAAATAATAATTTTAAAAAAAATTTTAAAATTTTAGAAAAGTTTTCAAAAATTAAAAAAAAATTATAAGAAAATTTAAAAAAAAATTAAAAATTTAAAAAAATTAAAAAAAATTAAAAAACATTTTTGAAATAAAAAAATAATACTTTTAAAAAAATTTTAAAAAATTTAGAAAAATTTTCAAAAATTAAAAAAAAATAAGAAAAATTTAAAAAATTAAAAAAAAATTTTCAAAAATTAAAAAAAAATAAAAAAATTTTAAAAATTAAAAAAAAAATTTAAAAATTAAAAAAAAAATTTAAAAATTAAAAAAAAATTTTTAAAAAATATTAAAAATTAAAAAAAAATATTAGAAAATTTTAAAAAAAAATTAAAAATTAAAAAATTTTAGAAATTAAAAAATATAGAAAAAAAATTAAAAAATAAATAATTTTTTTTAATTTTGTTAAAAAATTGAAACAAATTTTTAACAAAAAATTAAAAAATTTAAAAAAAAATTTCAAAAAATTTTAAAAATTAAAAAACATTTTTGAAATAAAAAATAATACTTTTAAAAAAATTTAAAAAAACATTAGAAAAATTTTCAAAAATTAAAAAAAAAAATTTTAAATTTAATAAATTAAAAAAATTAAAAAATTTTAAAAAAATTAAAAAAAAACTTTTTTTAAAAATTTAAAAAAAAATTAAAAATTAAAAAAAAATATAAGAAAATTTAAAAAAGTTAAAAAAAATTATAAGAAAATTTAAAAAAAATTTAAAAATTTGAAAAAATTAAAAAAATTTAAAAAATTTAAAAATTAAAAAAATTTAAAAAATTAAAAAAATTATAAAAATTTAAAAATTAAAAAAATTAAAAAAATTAAAAAAATTTAAAAAATTAAAAAATATAAATAATTTAAAAAAAAATAAAAAGAAATTTAAAAATTAAAAAAAAATTAAAATAAAAATTTAAAAAAAAATTTTAAAATTAAAAAAAAATTATAAGAAAATTTAAAAAAAAATTTAAAAATTTGAAAAAATTAAAAAAATTAAAATACATTTTTGAAATAAAAAAATAATACTTTTAAAAAAATTAAAAAAAATTTTAGAAAAATTTTCAAAAATTAAAAAAAAAAATTTTTAAAGCTTAAAAAATTAAAAAAAAAATTAAAAATTAAAAAAAAAAATTTAAAAATTAAAAAAAGAATTTAAAAATTAAAAAAAAAAATTTAAAAATTAAAAAAAAAATTTAAAAAAAAATTTTTTAAAAATTTAAAAAAATTTTTAAAAATTAAAAAAAAAATATAAGAAAATTTAAAAAAAATTTAAAAATTAAAAAAATTAAAAAAAAATTAAAAAATTAAAAATATAAATAATTTTAAAAAAATTTTAAAAAATTTGAAAAATAAAAAAATTAAAAAAATCAAAAAGAATAGAAAAAAATTAAAAAATAAATAATTTTTTTAATTTTGTTAAAAATTGAAAAAAAAATTTAAAAAAAAAATTTAAAAAATTTTTAAAAAAATTAAATAATAATAAAGCAAAGAAAATTTTAAAAAATTTTAAAAAAATTTTAAAAAATTTTTAAAAAATTTTAAAAAATTTAAAAAAAAAATTTTAAAAAAAATTTAAAAATTAAAAAAAATTATAAGAAAATTTAAAAAAAATTTAAAAATTAAAAAAAAATTTAACAATTAAAAAATTTTTTTTTTACAAATTTAAAAAAAAATTTTAAAAAAAATTTTAGAAAAGTTTTCAAAAATTAAAAAAAAATTATAAGAAAATTTTAAAAAAAATTAAAAATTTTAAAAAATTAAAAAAAATTAAAAAACATTTTTGAAATAAAAAAATAATACTTTTAAAAAAATTTAAAAAAACATTAGAAAAATTTTCAAAAATTAAAAAAAAAATTTTAAATTTAATAAATTAAAAAAATTAAAAAGTTTTAAAAAAATTAAAAAAAAAATTTTTTAAAAAATTAAAAAAAAAATTAAAAATTAAAAAAAAATATAAGAAAATTTAAAAAAGTTAAAAAAAATTATAAGAAAATTTAAAAAAAATTTAAAAATTTGAAAAAATTAAAAAAATTTTAAAAATTTAAAAATTAAAAAAATTTAAAAAATTAAAAAAATTTTAAAAATTTAAAAATTAAAAAAATTAAAAAAATTAAAAAAATTTAAAAAATTAAAAAATATAAATAATTTAAAAAAAAATAAAAAGAAATTTAAAAATTAAAAAAAAATTAAAATAAAAATTTAAAAAAAAATTTTAAAATTAAAAAAAAATTATAAGAAAATTTAAAAAAAAATTTAAAAATTTGAAAAAATTAAAAAAAATTAAAATACATTTTTGAAATAAAAAAATAATACTTTTAAAAAAATTAAAAAAAAAATTTTTTAATACTTAAAAAATTAAAAAAAAATTTAAAAATTAAAAAAAAAAATTAAAAATTAAAAAAAGAATTTAAAAATTAAAAAAAAAAATTTAAAAATTAAAAAAAAAATTTTAAAAAAAAATTTTTAAAAATTTAAAAAAATTTTTAAAAATTAAAAAAAAATATAACAAAATTTAAAAAAAATTTAAAAATTAAAAAAATTTAAAAAAAATTAAAAAATTAAAAATATAAATAATTTAAAAAAAATTTTAATAAATTTGAAAATTAAAAAAAATTTAAAAATTAAAAAAAAATTAAAAATTAAAAAAAGAAATTAAAAATTAAAAAAAAATTTAAAAATTAAAAAAAAAATTTAAAAATTAAAAAAAAATTTAAAGTTAAAAAAAAATTTAAAAATTAAAAAAAATAAATTAAAAAAATTAAAAAAATATATAAAATTTAAAAAAAAATTTAAAAATTAAAAATAAATTAAAATAAAATTTAAAAAAAAAATTTTAAAAAAAAATTTTAAAAAATTTTAAAAAAATTTGAAAAATTAAAAAAAAATTTTAAAAATTAAAAAAAAAATTTAAAAATTTGAAAAATTAAAAAAAAATTATAAGAAAATTTTAAAAAAAATTTAAAAATTTGAAAAAATTAAAAAAATTAAAAAACATTTTTGAAATAAAAAAATAATAATTTTAAAAAAAATTTTAAAAAATTTAGAAAAATTTTCAAAAATTAAAAAAAAAAATAAAAAAAATTTTAAAAATTAAAAAAATATTAAAAAATTTAAAAAAAAAATTAAAAATTAAAGAAAATATTAAAAATTAAAAAAATTAAAAAAAATAAAAAAATTAAAAAAATTTAAAAAAATTTTAAAAATTAAAAAATATAAATAATTTTTTTTAATTTTGTTAAAAAATTGAAACAAATTTAAAAAAAATTTAAATTTTTTAAAAAATTTAAATAAAAATAAAGCAAAGAAATTTAAAAAAAAATTTTAAAAAATTTTAAAAATTAAAAAACATTTTTTAAATAAAAAAATAATACTCTTAAAAAAATTTAAAAAAACATTAGAAAAATTTTCAAAAATTAAAAAAAAAATTTAAATTTAATAAATTAAAAAAATTAAAAAGTTTTAAAAAAATTAAAAAAAATTTTTTTTAAAAAATTTAAAAAAAAATTAAAAATTAAAAAAAAATATAAGAAAATTTAAAAAAGTTAAAAAAAATTATAAGAAAATTTAAAAAAGTTAAAAAAAATTATAAGAAAATTTAAAAAAAATTTAAAATTTTGAAAAAATTAAAAAAATTTAAAAAATAATTTAAAAAATTAAAAAAAATTTAAAAATTTAAAAATTAAAAAAATTAAAAAAATTTAAAAAATTAAAAAATATAAATAATTTAAAAAAAAATAAAAAGAAATTTAAAAATTAAAAAAAAAATTAAAATAAAAATTTTAAAAAAAATTTTAAAATTAAAAAAAAATTATAAGAAAATTTTAAAAAAAATTTAAAAATTTGAAAAAATTAAAAAAAAATTAAAATACATTTTTGAAATAAAAAAATAATACTTTTAAAAAAATTAAAAAAAATTTTAGAAAAATTTTCAAAAATTAAAAAAAAAAATTTTTAAAGCTTAAAAAATTAAAAAAAATTTTAAAAATTAAAAAAAAAATTTAAAAATTAAAAAAAGAATTTAAAAATTAAAAAAAAAATTTAAAAATTAAAAAAAAAATTTTTAAAAATATTTTTTAAAAATTTTTAAAAAATTTTAAAAATTAAAAAAAAATTATAAGAAAATTTAAAAAAAATTATAAGAAAATTTAAAAAAAATTATAAGAAAATTTAAAAAAAATTATAAGAAAATTTAAAAAAAATTAAAAATTTGAAAAAATTAAAAAAAAATTAAAAAACATTTTTGAAATAAATAAATAATACTTTTAAAAAAATTTAAAAAAATTTAGAAAAATTTTCAAAAATTAAAAAAAAATAATAAAAAATTTTAAAAATTAAAAAAAAATTTAAAAATTAAAAAAAAAATTTTAAAAATTAAAAAAAAAATTTTAAAAATTAAAAAAAAAATTTTTAAAAATTTTAAAAATTAAAAAAAAATATAAGAAAATTTAAAAAAAAAAAAATTAAAAAATTTTAGAAATTAAAAAATATAGAAAAAAAATTAAAAAATAAATAATTTTTTTTAATTTTGTTAAAAAATTGAAACAAATTTTTAACAAAAAAATTAAAAAATTTAAAAAAAATTTTTAAAAAATTTAAAAATTAAAAAACATTTTTGAAATACAAAAATAATACTTTTAAAAAAATTAAAAAAAAATTTAGAAAAATTTTCAAAAATTAAAAAAAAAATTTTAAATTTAATAATTTAAAAAAAAATTAAAAAGTTTTAAAAAAATTTAAAAAAAAATTTTTTAGAAAATTTAAAAAAAAATTAAAAATTAAAAAAAAAATATAAGAAAATTTAAAAAAGTTAAAAAAAATTATAAGAAAATTTAAAAAAGTTAAAAAAAAATTATAAGAAAATTTTAAAAAAATTTAAAAATTTGAAAAAATTAAAAAAATTTAAAAAATTAAAAAAATTTAAAAATTAAAAAAATTTAAAAATTAAAAAAATTTAAAAAATTTAAAAATATAGAAAAAAAATTAAAAAATAAATAATTTTTTTTAATTTTGTTAAAAAATTTAAAATTTATTTAAAATAAATTTTAAATTTTTTAAAAAATTAAAAAAAAATTTAAAAAAATTTTTTAAATTAAAAAAAAATTATAAGAAAATTTTAAAAAAAATTTAAAAATTTGAAAAGATTAAAAAAATTTTAAAAATTTAAAAATTAAAAAAATTAAAAAAATTAAAAAAATTAAAAAAATTAAAAAAATTAAAAAAATTAAAAAAATTAAAAAAATTAAAAAAATTAAAAAAATTAAAAAAAATTAAAAAAATTAAAAAAATTAAAAAAATTAAAAAAATTAAAAAATATAAATAATTTTAAAAAAAATAAAAAGAAATTTAAAAATTAAAAAAAATTATAAGAAAATTTTAAAAAAATTTAAAAATTAAAAAAAAATTATAAGAAAATTTAAAAAAAATTTAAAAATTTGAAAAAATTAAAAAAAAATTAAACAACATTTTTGAAATAAAAAAATAATACTTTTAAAAAAATTAAAAAAATTTTAGAAAAATTTTCAAAAATTAAAAAAAAAATTTTTTAAAAAATTAAAAAACATTTTTGAAATAAAAAATAATACTTTTAAAAAATTTTATAAAATTTTAAAAATTAAAAAAAAAATTTAAATTAAAAGAATATTTAAAAATTAAAAAAAATATTTAAAAAAATTAAAAATTTTTAAAAATTAAAAAAATTAAAGAAATTAAAAAATATAAATAATTTAAAAAAAAAATAAAAAATTTTTAAAAATTAAAAAAATATAAGAAAATTTAAAAAAAAATTAAAAATTAAAAAAATTAAAAAAATTTTTAAAAATTAAAAATATAAATAATTTAAAAAAAATTTAAAAAATTTGAAAAATAAAAAAATTAAAAAAATCAAAAAGAATAGAAAAAAAATTAAAAAATAAATAATTTTTTTAATTTTGTTAAAAATTGAAAAAAAATTTTAAAAAAAAATTTAAAAAATTTTTAAAAAAATTAAATAATAATAAAGCAAAGAAAATTTAAAAAAAATTTTAAAAAATTTAAAAAAAAAATTTTAAAAAAATTTAAAAATTAAAAAAAATTATAAGAAAATTTAAAAAAAATTTAAAAATTTAAAAAAAATTTAACAATTAAAAAAATTTTTTTTTACAAATTTAAAAAAAATTTTTAAAAAAAATTTTAAAAAATTTTTAAAATTAAAAAAAAATTATAAGAAAATTTAAAAAAAAATTAAAAATTTTAAAAAATTAAAAAAAATTAAAAAACATTTTTGAAATAAAAAAATAATAATTTTAAAAAAAAATTTTTAAATTTTAGAAAAGTTTTCAAAAATTAAAAAAAAATTATAAGAAAATTTTAAAAAAATTAAAAATTTAAAAAAATTAAAAAAAATTAAAAAACATTTTTGAAATAAAAAAATAATACTTTTAAAAAAATTTAAAAAAACATTAGAAAAATTTTCAAAAATTAAAAAAAAATTTTAAATTTAATAAATTAAAAAAATTAAAAAGTTTTAAAAAAATTAAAAAAAAAATTTTTAAAAAATTTAAAAAAAAATTAAAAATTAAAAAAAATATAAGAAAATTTAAAAAAGTTAAAAAAAATTATAAGAAAATTTAAAAAAAATTTTAAAATTAAAAAAAAATTATAAGAAAATTTAAAAAAAAATTTATAAATTTGAAAAAATTAAAAAAAATTAAAATACATTTTTGAAATAAAAAAATAATACTTTTAAAAAAATTAAAAAAAATTTAGAAAAATTTTCAAAAATTAAAAAAAAAATTTTTAAAACTTAAAAAATTAAAAAAAAATTTAAAAATTAAAAAAAAAATTAAAAATTAAAAAAAGAATTTAAAAATTAAAAAAAATTTAAAAATTAAAAAAAAAATTTTTAAAAAAATTTTTTAAAAATTTAAAAAAATTTTTAAAAATTAAAAAAAAATATAAGAAAATTTAAAAAAAAATTTAAAAATTAAAAAAATTAAAAAAAAATTAAAAAATTAAAAATATAAATAATTTAAAAAAATTTTAATAAATTTGAAAATTAAAAAAAATTTAAAAATTAAAAAAAAATTAAAAATTAAAAAAAGAAATTAAAAATTAAAAAAAATTTAAAAATTAAAAAAAAAATTTAAAAATTAAAAAAAAATTTAAAGTTAAAAAAAATTTAAAAATTAAAAAAAAATAAATTAAAAAAATTTAAAAAATATATAAAATTAAAAAAAATTTAAAAATTAAAAATAAATTAAAATAAAATTTTAAAAAAAAATTTTAAAAAAAAATTTTAAAAAATTTTAAAAAAATTTGAAAAATTAAAAAAAATTTTAAAAATTAAAAAAAAAATTTGAAAATTTGAAAAATTAAAAAAAAATTATAAGAAAATTTTAAAAAAAATTTAAAAATTTGAAAAAATTAAAAAATTAAAAAACATTTTTGAAATAAAAAAATAATAATTTTAAAAAAAATTTAAAAAAATTTAGAAAAATTTCAAAAATTAAAAAAAAATAAAAAAAATTTTAAAAATTAAAAAAATATTAAAAAATTTAAAAAAAAAATTAAAAATAAAGAAAATATTAAAAATTAAAAAAT
This sequence comes from Andrena cerasifolii, assembly GCF_050908995.1. NCBI lineage: Eukaryota > Metazoa > Arthropoda > Insecta > Hymenoptera > Andrenidae > Andrena > Andrena cerasifolii. The sequence continues at coordinate 20,577 of NW_027486275.1, forward strand.
TAAAAAAAATAAAAAAATTAAAAAAATTAAAAAAATTTTAAAAATTAAAAAATATAAATAATTTTTTTTAATTTTGTTAAAAAATTGAAACAAATTTAAAAAAAATTTAAATTTTTTAAAAAATTTAAATAAAAATAAAGCAAAGAAATTTAAAAAAAAATTTTAAAAAATTTTAAAAATTAAAAAACATTTTTGAAATAAAAAAATAATACTTTTAAAAAAATTTAAAAAAACATTAGAAAAATTTTCAAAAATTAAAAAAAAAATTTAAATTTAATAAATTAAAAAAATTAAAAAGTTTTAAAAAAATTAAAAAAATTTTTTTTAAAAAATTTAAAAAAAAATTAAAAATTAAAAAAAAATATAAGAAAATTTAAAAAAGTTAAAAAAATTATAAGAAAATTTAAAAAAGTTAAAAAAAATTATAAGAAAATTTAAAAAAAATTTAAAAATTTGAAAAAATTAAAAAAATTTAAAAAATTTAAAAATTAAAAAAATTTAAAAAATTAAAAAAATTTAAAAAAATTTAAAAATTAAAAAAATTAAAAAAATTAAAAAAATTTTAAAAATTAAAAAATATAAATAATTTAAAAAAAATAAAAAGAAATTTAAAAATTAAAAAAAAATTTAAAATAAAAATTTAAAAAAAAATTTTAAAATTAAAAAAAAATTATAAGAAAATTTAAAAAAAATTAAAAATTTAAAAAAATTAAAAAAAATAAAAAATTAAAAAAAATTAAAAAACATTTTTGAAATAAAAAAATAATACTTTAAAAAAATTTAAAAAAACATTAGAAAAATTTTCAAAAATTAAAAAAAAAATTTTAAATTTAATAAATTAAAAAAATTAAAAAGTTTTAAAAAAATTAAAAAAAAAATTTTTTAAAAAATTTAAAAAAAAATTAAAAATTAAAAAAAAATATAAGAAAATTTAAAAAAGTTAAAAAAAATTATAAGAAAATTTAAAAAAAAATTTTAAAATTAAAAAAAAATTATAAGAAAATTTAAAAAAAAATTTATAAATTTGAAAAAATTAAAAAAAATTAAAATACATTTTTGAAATAAAAAAATAATACTTTTAAAAAAATTAAAAAAAATTTTAGAAAAATTTTCAAAAATTAAAAAAAAAATTTTTTAAAACTTAAAAAATTAAAAAAAAATTTAAAAATTAAAAAAAAAAATTAAAAATTAAAAAAAGAATTTAAAAATTAAAAAAAAAATTTAAAAATTAAAAAAAAAATTTTTAAAAAAATTTTTTAAAAATTTAAAAAAATTTTTAAAAATTAAAAAAAAATATAAGAAAATTTAAAAAAAAATTTAAAAATTAAAAAAATAAAAAAAAAATTAAAAAATTAAAAATATAAATAATTTAAAAAAATTTTAATAAATTTGAAAATTAAAAAAAATTTAAAAATTAAAAAAAAATTAAAAATTAAAAAAAGAAATTAAAAATTAAAAAAAAATTTAAAAATTAAAAAAAAAATTTAAAAATTAAAAAAAAATTTAAAGTTAAAAAAAAATTTAAAAATTAAAAAAAAATAAATTAAAAAAATTTAAAAAATATATAAAATTTAAAAAAAATTTAAAAATTAAAAATAAATTAAAATAAAATTTTAAAAAAAAATTTTAAAAAAAAATTTTAAAAAATTTTAAAAAATTTGAAAAATTAAAAAAAAATTTTAAAAATTAAAAAAAAAATTTGAAAATTTGAAAAATTAAAAAAAAATTATAAGAAAATTTTAAAAAAAATTTAAAAATTTGAAAAAATTAAAAAAATTAAAAAACATTTTTGAAATAAAAAAATAATAATTTTAAAAAAAATTTAAAAAAATTTAGAAAAATTTTCAAAAATTAAAAAAAAAATAAAAAAAATTTTAAAAATTAAAAAAATATTAAAAAATTTAAAAAAAAAATTAAAAATTAAAGAAAATATTAAAAATTAAAAAAATTAAAAAAATAAAAAAATTAAAAAAATTAAAAAAAATTTTAAAAATTAAAAAATATAAATAATTTTTTTTAATTTTGTTAAAAAATTGAAACAAATTTAAAAAAAATTTAAATTTTTTAAAAAATTTAAATAAAAATAAAGCAAAGAAATTTAAAAAAAAATTTTAAAAAATTTTAAAAATTAAAAAACATTTTTGAAATAAAAAAATAATACTTTTAAAAAAATTTAAAAAAACATTAGAAAAATTTTCAAAAATTAAAAAAAAAATTTAAATTTAATAAATTAAAAAAATTAAAAAGTTTTAAAAAAATTAAAAAAAATTTTTTTTAAAAAATTTAAAAAAAAATTAAAAATTAAAAAAAAATATAAGAAAATTTAAAAAAGTTAAAAAAAATTATAAGAAAATTTAAAAAAGTTAAAAAAAATTATAAGAAAATTTAAAAAAAATTTAAAAATTTGAAAAAATTAAAAAAATTTAAAAAATTTAAAAATTAAAAAAATTTAAAAAATTAAAAAAATTTAAAAAATTTAAAAATTAAAAAAATTAAAAAAATTAAAAAAATTTTAAAAATTAAAAAATATAAATAATTTAAAAAAAAATAAAAAGAAATTTAAAAATTAAAAAAAAATTTAAAATAAAAATTTAAAAAAAAATTTTAAAATTAAAAAAAAATTATAAGAAAATTTTTAAAAAAATTTAAAAATTTGAAAAAATTAAAAAAAAATTAAAATACATTTTTGAAATAAAAAAATAATACTTTTAAAAAAATTAAAAAAAAATTTAGAAAAATTTTCAAAAATTAAAAAAAAAATTTTAAATTTAATAATTTAAAAAAAAATTAAAAAGTTTTAAAAAAATTTAAAAAAAATTTTTTTAGAAAATTTAAAAAAAAATTAAAAATTAAAAAAAAATATAAGAAAATTTAAAAAAGTTAAAAAAAATTATAAGAAAATTTAAAAAAGTTAAAAAAAAATTATAAGAAAATTTTAAAAAAATTTAAAAATTTGAAAAATTAATAAAATTAAAAAAATTAAAAAAATTTAAAAATTAAAAAAATTTAAAAATTAAAAAAATTTTAAAAATTTAAAAATATAGGAAAAAAATTAAAAAATAAATAATTTTTTTTAATTTTGTTAAAAAATTGAAACAAATTTTAAAATAAATTTTAAATTTTTTAAAAAATTTAAAAATTTTTTAAAAAATTTAAAAATTTTTTAAAAAATTAAAAAAAAATTTTAAAAAAATTTTTAAATTAAAAAAAAATTATAAGAAAATTTTTAAAAAAATTTAAAAATTTGAAAAGATTAAAAAAATTTTAAAAATTTAAAAATTAAAAAAATTAAAAAAATTAAAAAAATTAAAAAAATTAAAAAAATTTTAAAAATTTTAAAATTTAAAAATTAAAAAAATTAAAAAAATTAAAAAAATTAAAAAATTAAAAAAATTAAAAAATATAAATAATTTAAAAAAAAATAAAAAGAAATTTAAAAATTAAAAAAAAATTATAAGAAAATTTTAAAAAAAATTTAAAAATTAAAAAAAAATTATAAGAAAATTTAAAAAAAAATTTAAAAATTTGAAAAAATTAAAAAAAAATTAAACAACATTTTTGAAATAAAAAAATAATACTTTTAAAAAAATTAAAAAAAATTTTAGAAAAATTTTCAAAAATTAAAAAAAAAATTTTTTAAAAAATTAAAAAACATTTTTGAAATAAAAAATAATACTTTTAAAAAAATTTATAAAATTTTAAAAATTAAAAAAAAATTTTAAATTAAAAGAATATTTAAAAATTAAAAAAAATATTTAAAAAAATTAAAAATTTTTAAAAATTAAAAAAATTAAAAAAATTAAAAAATATAAATAAATTAAAAAAAATTTTAAAAAATTTGAAAAATAAAAAAATTAAAAAAATCAAAAAGAATAGAAAAAAATTAAAAAATAAATAATTTTTTTAATTTTGTTAAAAATTGAAAAAAAATTTTAAAAAAAAAATTTAAAAAATTTTTAAAAAAATTAAATAATAATAAAGC
>NW_027486276.1:0-2500 GCF_050908995.1 Andrena cerasifolii
GACCGACCTGACCGACGACCGACCGACCGACCGACCGACCGACCGACCGACCGACCGAACGACCAACCGACCGACCGACCGACCGACCGACCGACTGACCGACTGACCGACCGACCGACCGACGGACTGACTGACCGACTGACCGACTGACCGACCGACCGACTGACCGACTGACCGGACCGAAACCGACCGAACGACTGACCGACCGAACGACTGACCGAACGACCGACCGACCGGACCGACTGACCGACTGACCGACCGACCGACCGACCGACTGACCGAGACCGACTGACCGACCGACCGACCGACCGACCGACCGACCGACCGACCGCCGACCGACCGACTGACCGACCGACCGACCGACCGACCGACTGAACGACCGACCGACCGACCGACCGACTGACCGACTGACCGACCGACCGACCGAACGACCGACCGAACGACCGACCGACCGACGGACCGACTGACCGACTGACCGACCGACCGACCGAACGACCGACCGACCGACCGACCGACCGACCGACGAGACTGACTGACCGACTGACCGACCGACCGGCCGACCGACCGACCGACCGACCGACCGACGGACTGACTGATCGACTGACCGACTGACCGACTGACCGACCGACCGACCGACCGACCGACGGACTGACTGATCGACTGACCGACTGACCGACCGACCGACCGAACGACCGACCGAACGACCGACCGACCGACCGACCGACGGACTGACTGACCGACTGACCGACTGACCGACCAACTGACCGACTGACCGACCGACCGACTGACCGACCGACGGACTGACTGACCGACTGACCGACTGACCGACTGACCGACTGACCGACCGACCGACCGACGGACTGACTGACCGACTGACCGACTGACCGACCGACCGACCGAACGACCGACCGAACGACCGACCGACCGACCGACCGACGGACTGACTGACCGACTGACCGACTGACCGACTGACCGACTGACCGACTGACCGACTGACCGACCGACCGGTCGACCGACCGACCGACTGACCGACTGACCGACCGACCGACCGAACGACCGACCGAACGACCGATCGACCGACCGACCGACCGACCGACCGACCGACCGACGGACTGACTGACCGACTGACCGACTGACCGACTGACCGACCGACCGGCCGACCGACTGACCGACCGACTGACCGACTGACCGACCGACCGACCGACCGACCGACCGACCGACCGACCGACCGACCGACCGACCGACCGACGGACTGACTGACCGACTGAACGACTGACCGACCGACCGACCGACCGACCGACGGACCGACGGACTGACTGACCGACTGACCGACTGACCGACCGACCGACCGAACGACTGACCGAACGACCGACCGACCGACGGACCGACTGACCGACTGACCGACCGACCGAACGACCGACCGAACGACTGACCGACCGAACGACTGACCGAACGACCGACCGACCGACGGACCGACTGACCGACTGACCGACCGACCGAACGACCGACTGACCGACTGACCGACTGACCGACCGACCGACCGACCCACCGACCGACCGACCGACCGACCGACCGACCGACTGACCGACCGACCGACCGACCGACCGACTGAACGACCGACCGACCGACCGACCGACTGACCGACTGACCGACCGACCGACCGAACGACCGACCGAACGACCGACCGACCGACGGACCGACTGACCGACTGACCGACTGACCGACCAACTGACCGACTGACCGACCGACCGACCGAACGACTGACCGACTGACCGACCGACCGACTGACCGACCGACCGACTGACCGACCGACGGACTGACTGACCGACTGACCGACTGACCGACTGACCGACTGACCGACCGACCGACCGACGGACTGACTGACCGACTGACCGACTGACCGACCGACCGACCGAACGACCGACCGAACGACCGACCGACCGACCGACCGACGGACTGACTGACCGACTGACCGACTGACCGACCGACCGACCGAACGACCGACCGAACGACCGACCGACCGACCGACGGACTGACTGACCGACTGACCGACTGACCGACTGACCGACCAACTGACCGACTAAACCGACCGACCGACCGACCGACCGACTGACCGACTGACCGACCGACCGACCGACGGACTGACTGACCGACTGACCGACTGACCGACCGACCGACCGAACGACCGACCGAACGACCGACCGACCGACCGACCGACCGACAGGACTGGACTGACCGACTGACCGACTGACCGACTGACCGACCGAACGACCGACCGACCGACCGACGGACTGACTGACCGACTGACCGACCGACCGGCCGACCGACCGACCGACCGACCGACCCCGACGGACTGACTGATCGACTGACCGACTGACCGGCCGACCGACCGACCGACCGACCGACCGACGGACTGACTGATCGACTGACCGACTGACCGACCGACCGACCGACCGACCGACGGACTGACTGATCGACTGACCGACTGACCGACCGACCG
>NW_027486276.1:17500-20000 GCF_050908995.1 Andrena cerasifolii
GACCGACCGACCGACCGACCGACCGACCGACCGACCGACCGACCGACGGACTGACTGACCGACTGACCGACTGACCGACTGACCGACCGACCGGCCGACCGACCGACCGACCGACTGACCGACTGACCGACCGTCCGACCGACGGACTGACTGACCGACTGACGGACTGACCGACCGACCGACCGACGGACTGACTGACCGACTGACCGACTGACCGACCGACCGACCGACCGACCGACCGACCGACCGACCGACCGACCGACCACGACTGACTGACCGACCGACCGACCGACTGACCGACTGACCGACTGACCGACCGACCGACCGACCCACCGACCGACCGACCGACCGACCGACCGACCGACTGACCGGACCGACCGACCGACCGACCGACTGACCGACCGACCGACCGACCGACCGACCGACCGACCGACCGACCGACCGAACGACCGACCGATCGACCGACCGACCGACTGACTGACTGACCGACTGACCGACTGACCGACTGACCGACTGAACGACTGACCGACCGACCGACCGACCGACCGACCGAACGACCGACCGATCGACCGACCGACCGACCGACCGACCGACTGACTGACCGACTGACCGACTGACCGACTGACCGACTGACCGACCGACCGACCGACCGACCGACCGACCGACCGACCGACCGACCGACCGTCCGTCCGACCGACGGACTGACGGACCGACAGACCGACTGACCGACCGACCGACCGACCGACCGACCGAACGACCAACCGACCGACCGACCGACCCGACCGACCGACCGACCGACCGACCGACCGACCGACCGACGGACCGACGGACTGACTGACCGACTGACCGACTGACCGACCGACCGACCGAACGACTGACCGAACGACCGACCGACCGACGGACCGACTGACCGACTGACCGACCGACCGAACGACCGACCGAACGACCGACCGACCGACCGACCGACGGACTGACTGACCGACTGACCGACCGACCGGCCGACCGACCGACCGACCGACTGAACGACTGACCGACCGACCGACCGACCGACCGACCGACCGACGGACTGACTGATCGACTGACCGACTGACCGACCAACCTGACCGACTAACCGACCGACCGACGGACTGACTGACCGACTGACCGACTGACCGACCGACCGACCGAACGACCGACCGAACGACCGACCGACCGACCGACCGACCGACGGACTGACTGACCGACTGACCGACTGACCGACTGACCGACTGAACGACTGACCGACCGACCGACCGACCGACCGACCGACAGACCGACCAACCGACCGACCGACTGACTGACCGACTGACCGACTGACCGACCGGACCGACCGACCGACCGACCGACCGACCGACCGACCGACCGACCGACCGTCCGTCCGACCGACGGACTGACGGACCGACTGACGCGAGCTGACCGACCGACCGACCGACCGACCGACTGACCGACTGAGCGACCGACCGACCGACCGACCGACCGAACGACCAACCGACCGACCAACCGACCGACCGACCGACCGACCGACCGACCGACGGACTGACTGACCGACTGACCGACTGACCGACTGACCGACCGACCGGCCGACCGACTGACCGACCGACTGACCGACTGACCGACCGACCGACCGACCGACCGACCGACCGACCGACCGACCGACCGACCGACGGACTGACTGACCGACCGACCGACCGAACGACTGACCGAACGACCGACCGACCGACGGACCGACTGACCGACTGACCGATTGACCCGACCGACGACCGAACGACCGACCGAACGACCGACCGACCGACCGACCGACCGACGGACTGATTGACCGACTGACCGACCAACTGACCGACTAACCGACCGACCGACCGACCGACCGACTGACCGACTGACCGACCGACCGACCGACGGACTGACTGACCGACTGACCGACTGACCGACCGACCGACCGAACGACCGACCGAACGACCGACCGACCGACCGACCGACCGACGGACTGACTGACCGACTGACCGACTGACCGACTGACCGACTGACCGACTGAACGACTGACCGACCGACCGACCGACCGACCGACCGAACGACCGACCGATCGACCGACCGACAGACCGACCGACCGATCGACCGACCGACAGACCGACCGACAAACCGACCGACTGACTGACCGACTGACCGACTGACCGACTGACCGACCGACCGACCGACCGACCGACCGACCGACCGACCGACCGTCCGTCCGACCGACGGACTGACGGACCGACTGACCGACTGACCGACCGACCGACCGACCGACCGACCGAACGACCAACCGACCGACCGACCGACCGACCGACCGACCGACCGACCGACCGACCGACCGACCGACGGACTGACTGACCGACTGACCGACTGACCGACTGACCGACCGACCGGCCGACCGACTGACCGACCGACTGACCGACTGACCGACCGACCGACCGACCGACCGACCGACCGACCGACCGACGACCGACCG
>NW_027486277.1:0-24533 GCF_050908995.1 Andrena cerasifolii
GAACATGAAGTTGAAAGAGGTATACTAAATTTCAGCTTCAAAGGCATCGCCTTAAACTTGCAATTAAGAGGCGCAGGCCTTTCAAGAGGCGTTCGAAAATTGTGCGTCTCTTCGTTAAACAGTCACTGTCTCGAAACATCTGCGCCACATTTCGCTCTTTGATTTGCTCTCCGGAGACGTTACTTTGTGCCATCTCTTTCGACGGCATGTTCTCCTGTTACAAAGCCCAATTTTGTGCATTCTGAAAATTTTCGCTAGATTTTGGCCAATATATCAGGAGAACATGAAGTGGAAAGAGGTATACTAAATTTCAGCTTCAAAGGCATCGCCTTAAAGTTGCAAATAAGAGGCGCAGGCCTTTCAAGAGGCGTTCGAAAATTCTGCGTCTCGTTGTTAAACAATCACTGTCTCGAAACACCTGCGCCACTTCTCGCTCTTTGATTTGCTCTCCGGAGACGTTACTTTGTGCCATCTCTTTCGACGGCATGTTCTCCTGTTACAAAGCCCAATTCTGTGCATTCTGAAAATTTTCGCCAGATTTTGGCCAATATATCAGGAGAACATGAAGTTGAAAGAGGTATACTAAATTTCAGCTTCAAAGGCATCGCCTTAAACTTGCAATTAAGAGGTGCAGGCCTTTCAAGAGGCGTTCGAAAATTGTGCGTCTCTTCGTTAAACAGTCACTGTCTCGAAACATCTGCGCCACATTTCGCTCTTTGATTTGCTCTCCGGAGACGTTACATAGTGCCATCCCTTTCGTCGGCATGTTCTCCTGTTACAAAGCCCAATTTTGTGCATTCTGAAAATTTTCGCTAGATTTTGGCCAATATATCAGGAGAACATGAAGTGGAAAGAGGTATACTAAATTTCAGCTTCAAAGGCATCGCCTTAAAGTTGCAAATCAGAGGCGCAGGCCTTTCAAGAGGCGTTCGAAAATTCTGCGTGTCTTCGTTAAACAGTCACTGTCTCGAAACATCTGCGCCACTTCTCGCTCTTTGATTTGCTCTCCGGAGACGTTACTTTGTGCCATCTCTTTCGACGGCATGTTCTCCTGTTGCAAAGCCCAATTTTGTGCATTCTGAAAATTTTCGCTAGATTTTGGCCAATATATCAGGAGAACATGAAGTGGAAAGAGGTATACTAAATTTCAGCTTCAAAGGCATCGCTTAAAAGTATCAAATCAGAGGCGCAGGCCTTTCAAGAGGCGTTCGAAAATTGTGCGACTCTTCGTTAAACAGTCACTGTCTCGAAACATCTGCGCCACTTCTCGCTCATTGGTTTGCCCTCCGGAGACGTTACTTTGTGCCATCTCTTTCGACGGCATGTTCTCCTGTTACAAAGCCCAATTCTGTGCATTCTGAAAATTTTCGCCGGATTTTGGCCAATATATCAGGAGAACATGAAGTTGAAATAGGTATACTAAATTTCAGCTTCAAAGGCATCGCCTTAAACTTGCAATTAAGAGGCGCAGGCCTTTCAAGAGGCGTTCGAAAATTGTGCGTCTTTTCGTTAAACAGTCACTGTCTCAAAACACCTGCGCCACTTCTCGCTCTTTGATTTGCTCTCCGGAGACGTTACTTTGTGCCATCTCTTTCCACGGCATGTTCTCCTGTTACAAAGCCCAATGATGTGCATTCTGAAAATTTTCGCTAGATTTTGGCCAATATATCAGGAGAACATGAAGTGGAAATAGGTATACTAAATTTCAGCTTCAAAGGCATCGCCTTAAAGTTGCAATTAAGAGGCGCAGGCCTTTCAAGAGGCGTTCGAAAATTCTGCGTGTCTTCGTTAAACAGTCACTGTCTCGAAACATCTGCGCCACTTCTCGCTCTTTGATTTGCTCTCCGGAGACGTTACTTTGTGCCATCTCTTTCGACGGCATGTTCTCCTTTTGCAAAGCCCAATTTTGTGCATTCTGAAAATTTTCGCTAGATTTTGGCCAATATATCAGGAGAACATGAAGTGGAAAGAGGTATACTAAATTTCAGCTTCAAAGGCATCGCTTAAAAGTATCAAATCAGAGGCGCAGCCCTTTCAAGAGGCGTTCGAAAATTGTGCGACTCTTCGTTAAACAGTCACTGTCTCGAAACATCTGCGCCACTTCTCGCTCATTGGTTTGCCCTCCGGAGACGTTACTTTGTGCCATCTCTTTCGACGGCATGTTCTCCTGTTACAAAGCCCAATTCTGTGCATTCTGAAAATTTTCGCCGGATTTTGGCCAATATATCAGGAGAACATGAAGTTGAAATAGGTATACTAAATTTGAGCTTCAAAGGCATCGCCTTAAACTTGCAATTAAGAGGCGCAGGCCTTTCAAGAGGCGTTCGAAAATTGTGCGTCTCTTCGTTAAACAGTCACTGTCTCAAAACACCTGCGCCACTTCTCGCTCTTTGATTTGCTCTCCGGAGACGTTACTTTGTGCCATCTCTTTCCACGGCATGTTCTCCTGTTACAAAGCCCAATGATGTGCATTCTGAAAATTTTCGCTAGATTTTGGCCAATATATCAGGAGAACATGAAGTGGAAATAGGTATACTAAATTTCAGCTTCAAAGGCATCGCCTTAAAGTTGCAATTAAGAGGCGCAGGCCTTTCAAGAGGCTTTCGAAATTTCTGCGTCTCTTCGTTAATCAGTCACTGTCTCGAAACATCTGCGCCACATCTCGCTCTTTGATTTGCTCTCCGGAGACGTTACTTTGTGCCATCTCTTTCCACGGCATGTTCTCCTGTTACAAAGCCCAATGATGTGCATTCTGAAAATTTTCGCTAGATTTTGGCCAATATATCAGGAGAACATGAAGTGGAAATAGGTATACTAAATTTCAGCTTCAAAGGCACCGCCTTAAAGTTGCAAATAAGAGGCGCAGGCCTTTCAAGAGGCGTTCGAAAATTCTGCGTCTCTTCGTTAATCAGTCACTGTGTCGAAACATCTGCGCCACATCTCGCTCTTTGATTTGCTCTCCGGAGACGTTACTTTGTGCCATCTCTTTCGACGGCATGTTCTCCTGTTACAAAGCCCAATTCTGTGGATTCTGAAAATTTTTGCCAGATTTTGGCCAATATATCAGGAGAACATGAAGTGGAAAGAGGTATACTAAATTTCAGCTTCAAAGGCATCGCCTTAAAGTTGCAAATAAGAGGCGCAGGCCTTTCAAGAGGCGTTCGAAAATTCTGCGTCTCTTCGTTAAACAGTCACTGTCTCGAAACACCTGCGCCACTTCTCGCTCTTTGATTTGCTCTCCAGAGACGTTACTTTGTTCCATCTCTTTCGACGGCATGTTTTCCTGTTACAAAGCCCAATTTTGTGCATTCTGAAAATTTTCGCCAGATTTTGGCCAATATATCAGGAGAACATGAAGTTGAAATAGGTATACTAAATTTCAGCTTCAAAGGCATCGCCTTAAACTTGCAATTAAGAGGCGCAGGCCTTTCAAGAGGCGTTCGAAAATTGTGCGTCTTTTCGTTAAACAGTCACTGTCTCAAAACACCTGCGCCACTTCTCGCTCTTTGATTTGCTCTCCGGAGACGTTACTTTGTGCCATCTCTTTCCACGGCATGTTCTCCTGTTACAAAGCCCAATGATGTGCATTCTGAAAATTTTCGCTAGATTTTGGCCAATATATCAGGAGAACATGAAGTGGAAATAGGTATACTAAATTTCAGCTTCAAAGGCATCGCCTTAAAGTTGCAATTAAGAGGCGCAGGCCTTTCAAGAGGCTTTCGAAAATTCAGCGTCTCTTCGTGAAACAGTCACTGTCTCGAAACACCTGCGCCAATTCTCGCTCTTTCGTTTGCTGTCCGGAGACGTTACATTGTTCCATCTCTTTCGACGGCATGTTCTCCTGTTACAAAGCTCAATTTTGTGTATTCTCGAAATTTTCGCCAGATTTTGGCCAATATATCTGGAGAAAATGAATTGGAAAGAGGTATACTAAATTTCAGCTTCAACGGCACCGCCTTAAAGTTGCAAATAAGAGGCGCAGGCCTTTCAAGAGGCGTTCGAAATTTCTGCGTCTCTTCGTTAATCAGTCACTGTCTCGAAACATCTGCGCCACATCTCGCTCTTTGATTTGCTCTCCGGAGACGTTACTTTGTGCCATCTCTTTCGACGGCATGTTCTCCTGTTACAAAGCCCAATTCTGTGGATTCTAAAAATTTTTGCCAGATTTTGGCCAATATATCAGGAGAACATGAAGTGGAAAGAGGTATACTAAATTTCAGCTTCGAAGGCATCGCTTAAAAGTATCAAATCAGAGGCGCAGGACTTTCAAGAGGCGTTCGAAAATTGTGCGACTCTTCGTTAAACAGTCACTGTCTCGAAACATCTGCGCCACTTCTCGCTCATTGATTTGCCCTCCGGAGACGTTACATTGTGCCATCTCTTTCGACGGCATGTTCTCCTGTTACAAAGCCCAATTCTGTGCATTCTGAAATTTTTCGCCAGATTTTGGCCAATATATCAGGAGAACATGAAGTCAAAACAGGTATACTAAATTTCAGCTTCAAAGGCATCGCCTTAAAGTTGCAAATAAGAGGCGCAGGCCTTTCAAGAGGCGTTCGAAAATTCTGCGTCTCTTCGTTAATCAGTCACTGTCTCGAAACATCTGCGCCACATCTCGCTCTTTGATTTGCTCTCCGGAGACGTTACTTTGTGCCATCTCTTTCGACGGCATGTTCTCCTGTTACAAAGCCCAATTCTGTGCATTCTGAAAATTTTCGCCAGATTTTGGCCAATATATCAGGAGAACATGAAGTTGAAATAGGTATACTAAATTTCAGCTTCAAAGGCATCGCCTTAAACTTGCAATTAAGAGGCGCAGGCCTTTCAAGAGGCGTTCGAAAATTGTGCGTCTTTTCGTTAAACAGTCACTGTCTCAAAACACCTGCGCCACTTCTCGCTCTTTGATTTGCTCTCCGGAGACGTTACTTTGTGCCATCTCTTTCCACGGCATGTTCTCCTGTTACAAAGCCCAATGATGTGCATTCTGAAAATTTTCGCTAGATTTTGGCCAATATATCAGGAGAACATGAAGTGGAAATAGGTATACTAAATTTCAGCTTCAAAGGCATCGCCTTAAAGTTGCAATTAAGAGGCGCAGGCCTTTCAAGAGGCTTTCGAAAATTCAGCGTCTCTTCGTGAAACAGTCACTGTCTCGAAACACCTGCGCCAATTCTCGCTCTTTCGTTTGCTGTCCGGAGACGTTACATTGTTCCATCTCTTTCGACGGCATGTTCTCCTGTTACAAAGCTCAATTTTGTGTATTCTCGAAATTTTCGCCAGATTTTGGCCAATATATCTGGAGAAAATGAATTGGAAAGAGGTATACTAAATTTCAGCTTCAACGGCACCGCCTTAAAGTTGCAAATAAGAGGCGCAGGCCTTTCAAGAGGCGTTCGAAATTTCTGCGTCTCTTCGTTAATCAGTCACTGTCTCGAAACATCTGCGCCACATCTCGCTCTTTGATTTGCTCTCCGGAGACGTTACTTTGTGCCATCTCTTTCGACGGCATGTTCTCCTGTTACAAAGCCCAATTCTGTGGATTCTAAAAATTTTTGCCAGATTTTGGCCAATATATCAGGAGAACATGAAGTGGAAAGAGGTATACTAAATTTCAGCTTCGAAGGCATCGCTTAAAAGTATCAAATCAGAGGCGCAGGACTTTCAAGAGGCGTTCGAAAATTGTGCGACTCTTCGTTAAACAGTCACTGTCTCGAAACATTTGCGCCACTTCTCGCTCATTGATTTGCCCTCCGGAGACGTTACATTGTGCCATCTCTTTCGACGGCATGTTCTCCTGTTACAAAGCCCAATTCTGTGCATTCTGAAATTTTTCGCCAGATTTTGGCCAATATATCAGGAGAACATGAAGTCAAAACAGGTATACTAAATTTCAGCTTCAAAGGCATCGCCTTAAAGTTGCAAATAAGAGGCGCAGGCCTTTCAAGAGGCGTTCGAAAATTCTGCGTCTCTTCGTTAATCAGTCACTGTCTCGAAACATCTGCGCCACATCTCGCTCTTTGATTTGCTCTCCGGTGACGTTACTTTGTTCCATCTCTTTCGACGGCATGTTCTCCTGTTACAAAGCCCAATTTTGTGCATTCTGAAAATTTTCGCCAGATTTTGGCCAATATATCAGGAGAACATGAAGTTGAAAGAGGTATACTAAATTTCAGCTTCAAAGGCATCGCCTTAAACTTGCAATTAAGAGGCGCAGGCCTTTCAAGAGGCGTTCGAAAATTGTGCGTCTCTTCGTTAAACAGTCACTGTCTCGAAACATCTGCGCCACATTTCGCTCTTTGATTTGCTCTCCGGAGACGTTACTTTGTGCCATCTCTTTCGACGGCATGTTCTCCTGTTACAAAGCCCAATTTTGTGCATTCTGAAAATTTTCGCTAGATTTTGGCCAATATATCAGGAGAACATGAAGTGGAAAGAGGTATACTAAATTTCAGCTTCAAAGGCATCGCCTTAAAGTTGCAAATCAGAGGCGCAGGCCTTTCAAGAGGCGTTCGAAAATTCTGCGTGTCTTCGTTAAACAGTCACTGTCTCGAAACATCTGCGCCACTTCTCGCTCTTTGATTTGCTCTCCGGAGACGTTACTTTGTGCCATCTCTTTCGACGGCATGTTCTCCTGTTGCAAAGCCCAATTTTGTGCATTCTGAAAATTTTCGCTAGATTTTGGCCAATATATCAGGAGAACATGAAGTGGAAAGAGGTATACTAAATTTCAGCTTCAAAGGCATCGCTTAAAAGTATCAAATCAGAGGCGCAGGCCTTTCAAGAGGCGTTCGAAAATTGTGCGACTCTTCGTTAAACAGTCACTGTCTCGAAACATCTGCGCCACTTCTCGCTCATTGGTTTGCCCTCCGGAGACGTTACTTTGTGCCATCTCTTTCGACGGCATGTTCTCCTGTTACAAAGCCCAATTCTGTGCATTCTGAAAATTTTCGCCGGATTTTGGCCAATATATCAGGAGAACATGAAGTTGAAATAGGTATACTAAATTTCAGCTTCAAAGGCATCGCCTTAAACTTGCAATTAAGAGGCGCAGGCCTTTCAAGAGGCGTTCGAAAATTGTGCGTCTTTTCGTTAAACAGTCACTGTCTCAAAACAGCTGCGCCACTTCTCGCTCTTTGATTTGCTCTCCGGAGACGTTACTTTGTGCCATCTCTTTCGACGGCATGTTCTCCTGTTACAAAGCCCAATTTTGTGCATTCTGAAAATTTTCGCTAGATTTTGGCCAATATATCAGGAGAACATGAAGTGGAAAGAGGTATACTAAATTTCAGCTTCAAAGGCATCGCCTTAAAGTTGCAAATAAGAGGCGCAGGCCTTTCAAGAGGCGTTCGAAAATTCTGCGTGTCTTCGTTAAACAGTCACTGTCTCGAAACATCTGCGCCACTTCTCGCTCTTTGATTTGCTCTCCGGAGACGTTACTTTGTGCCATCTCTTTCGACGGCATGTTCTCCTTTTGCAAAGCCCAATTTTGTGCATTCTGAAAATTTTCGCAAGATTTTGGCCAATATATCCGGAGAACATGAAGTGGAAAGAGGTATACTAAATTTCAGCTTCAAAGGCATCGCTTAAAAGTATCAAATCAGAGGCGCAGGCCTTTCAAGAGGCGTTCGAAAATTGTGCGACTCTTCGTTAAACAGTCACTGTCTCGAAACATCTGCGCCACTTCTCGCTCATTGGTTTGCCCTCCGGAGACGTTACTTTGTGCCATCTCTTTCGACGGCATGTTCTCCTGTTACAAAGCCCAATTCTGTGCATTCTGAAAATTTTCGCCGGATTTTGGCCAATATATCAGGAGAACATGAAGTTGAAATAGGTATACTAAATTTCAGCTTCAAAGGCATCGCCTTAAACTTGCAATTTAGAGGCGCAGGCCTTTCAAGAGGCGTTCGAAAATTGTGCGTCTTTTCGTTAAACAGTCACTGTCTCAAAACACCTGCGCCACTTCTCGCTCTTTGATTTGCTCTCCGGAGACGTTACTTTGTGCCATCTCTTTCCACGGCATGTTCTCCTGTTACAAAGCCCAATGATGTGCATTCTGAAAATTTTCGCTAGATTTTGGCCAATATATCAGGAGAACATGAAGTGGAAATAGGTATACTAAATTTCAGCTTCAAAGGCATCGCCTTAAAGTTGCAATTAAGAGGCGCAGGCCTTTCAAGAGGCTTTCGAAAATTCAGCGTCTCTTCGTGAAACAGTCACTGTCTCGAAACACCTGCGCCACTTCTCGCTCTTTCGTTTGCTGTCCGGAGACGTTACATTGTTCCATCTCTTTCGACGGCATGTTCTCCTGTTACAAAGCTCAATTTTGTGTATTCTCGAAATTTTCGCCAGATTTTGGCCAATATATCAGGAGAAAATGAATTGGAAAGAGGTATACTAAATTTCAGCTTCAACGGCACCGCCTTAAAGTTGCAAATAAGAGACGCAGGCCTTTCAAGAGGCGTTCGAAATTTCTGCGTCTCTTCGTTAATCAGTCACTGTCTCGAAACATCTGCGCCACATCTCGCTCTTTGATTTGCTCTCCGGAGACGTTACTTTGTGCCATCTCTTTCGACGGCATGTTCTCCTGTTACAAAGCCCAATTCTGTGGATTCTAAAAATTTTTGCCAGATTTTGGCCAATATATCAGGAGAACATGAAGTGGAAATAGGTATACTAAATTTCAGCTTCGAAGGCATCGCTTAAAAGTATCAAATCAGAGGCGCAGGACTTTCAAGAGGCGTTCGAAAATTGTGCGACTCTTCGTTAAACAGTCACTGTCTCGAAACATCTGCGCCACTTCTCGCTCATTGATTTGCCCTCCGGAGACGTTACATTGTGCCATCTCTTTCGACGGCATGTTCTCCTGTTACAAAGCCCAATTCTGTGCATTCTGAAATTTTTCGCCAGATTTTGGCCAATATATCAGGAGAACATGAAGTCAAAAGAGGTATACTAAATTTCAGCTTCAAAGGCATCGCCTTAAAGTTGCAAATAAGAGGCGCAGGCCTTTCAAGAGGCGTTCGAAAATTCTGCGTCTCTTCGTTAATCAGTCACTGTCTCGAAACATCTGCGCCACATCTCGCTCTTTGATTTGCTCTCCGGAGACGTTACTTTGTGCCATCTCTTTCGACGGCATGTTCTCCTGTTACAAAGCCCAATTCTGTGGATTCTGAAAATTTTTGCCAGATTTTGGCCAATATATCAGGAGAACATGAAGTGGAAAGAGGTATACTAAATTTCAGCTTCAAAGGCATCGCCTTAAAGTTGCAAATAAGAGGCGCAGGCCTTTCAAGAGGCGTTCGAAAATTCTGCGTCTCTTCGTTAAACAGTCACTGTCTCGAAACACCTGCGCCACTTCTCGCTCTTTGATTTGCTCTCCAGAGACTTTACTTTGTTCCATCTCTTTCGACGGCATGTTTTCCTGTTACAAAGCCCAATTTTGTGCATTCTGAAAATTTTCGCCAGATTTTGGCCAATATATCAGGAGAACATGAAGTTGAAATAGGTATACTAAATTTCAGCTTCAAAGGCATCGCCTTAAACTTGCAATTAAGAGGCGCAGGCCTTTCAAGAGGCGTTCGACAATTGTGCGTCTTTTCGTTAAACAGTCACTGTCTCAAAACACCTGCGCCACTTCTCGCTCTTTGATTTGCTCTCCGGAGACGTTACTTTGTGCCATCTCTTTCCACGGCATGTTCTCCTGTTACAAAGCCCAATGATGTGCATTCTGAAAATTTTCGCTAGATTTTGGCCAATATATCAGGAGAACATGAAGTGGAAATAGGTATACTAAATTTCAGCTTCAAAGGCATCGCCTTAAAGTTGCAATTAAGAGGCGCAGGCCTTGCAAGAGGCTTTCGAAAATTCAACGTCTCTTCGTGAAACAGTCACTGTCTCGAAACATCTGCGCCACTTCTCGCTCATTGGTTTGCCCTCCGGAGACGTTACTTTGTGCCATCTCTTTCGACGGCATGTTCTCCTGTTACAAAGCCCAATTCTGTGCATTCTGAAAATTTTCGCCGGATTTTGGCCAATATATCAGGAGAACATGAAGTTGAAATAGGTATACTAAATTTCAGCTTCAAAGGCATCGCCTTAAACTTGCAATTAAGAGGCGCAGGCCTTTCAAGAGGCGTTCGAAAATTGTGCGTCTTTTCGTTAAACAGTCACTGTCTCAAAACACCTGCGCCACTTCTCGCTCTTTGATTTGCTCTCCGGAGACGTTACTTTGTGCCATCTCTTTCCACGGCATGTTCTCCTGTTACAAAGCCCAATGATGTGCATTCTGAAAATTTTCGCTAGATTTTGGCCAATATATCAGGAGAACATGAAGTGGAAATAGGTATACTAAATTTCAGCTTCAAAGGCACCGCCTTAAAGTTGCAAATAAGAGGCGCAGGCCTTTCAAGAGGCGTTCGAAAATTCTGCGTCTCTTCGTTAATCAGTCACTGTCTCGAAACATCTGCGCCACATCTCGCTCTTTGATTTGCTCTCCGGAGACGTTACTTTGTGCCATCTCTTTCGACGGCATGTTCTCCTGTTACAAAGCCCAATTCTGTGGATTCTGAAAATTTTTGCCAGATTTTGGCCAATATATCAGGAGAACATGAAGTGGAAAGAGGTATACTAAATTTCAGCTTCAAAGGCATCGCCTTAAAGTTGCAAATAAGAGGCGCAGGCCTTTCAAGAGGCGTTCGAAAATTCTGCGTCTCTTCGTTAAACAGTCACTGTCTCGAAACACCTGCGCCACTTCTCGCTCTTTGATTTGCTCTCCAGAGACGTTACTTTGTTCCATCTCTTTCGACGGCATGTTTTCCTGTTACAAAGCCCAATTTTGTGCATTCTGAAAATTTTCGCCAGATTTTGGCCAATATATCAGGAGAACATGAAGTTGAAATAGGTATACTAAATTTCAGCTTCAAAGGCATCGCCTTAAACTTGCAATTAAGAGGCGCAGGCCTTTCAAGAGGCGTTCGAAAATTGTGCGTCTTTTCGTTAAACAGTCACTGTCTCAAAACACCTGCGCCACTTCTCGCTCTTTGATTTGCTCTCCGGAGACGTTACTTTGTGCCATCTCTTTCCACGGCATGTTCTCCTGTTACAAAGCCCAATGATGTGCATTCTGAAAATTTTCGCTAGATTTTGGCCAATATATCAGGAGAACATGAAGTGGAAATAGGTATACTAAATTTCAGCTTCAAAGGCATCGCCTTAAAGTTGCAATTAAGAGGCGCAGGCCTTTCAAGAGGCTTTCGAAAATTCAGCGTCTCTTCGTGAAACAGTCACTGTCTCGAAACACCTGCGCCAATTCTCGCTCTTTCGTTTGCTGTCCGGAGACGTTACATTGTTCCATCTCTTTCGACGGCATGTTCTCCTGTTACAAAGCTCAATTTTGTGTATTCTCGAAATTTTCGCCAGATTTTGGCCAATATATCAGGAGAAAATGAATTGGAAAGAGGTATACTAAATTTCAGCTTCAACGGCACCGCCTTAAAGTTGCAAATAAGAGGCGCAGGCCTTTCAAGAGGCGTTCGAAATTTCTGCGTCTCTTCGTTAATCAGTCACTGTCTCGAAACATCTGCGCCACATCTCGCTCTTTGATTTGCTCTCCGGAGACGTTACTTTGTGCCATCTCTTTCGACGGCATGTTCTCCTGTTACAAAGCCCAATTCTGTGGATTCTAAAAATTTTTGCCAGATTTTGGCCAATATATCAGGAGAACATGAAGTGGAAAGAGGTATACTAAATTTCAGCTTCGAAGGCATCGCTTAAAAGTATCAAATCAGAGGCGCAGGACTTTCAAGAGGCGTTCGAAAATTGTGCGACTCTTCGTTAAACAGTCACTGTCTCGAAACATCTGCGCCACTTCTCGCTCATTGATTTGCCCTCCGGAGACGTTACATTGTGCCATCTCTTTCGACGGCATGTTCTCCTGTTACAAAGCCCAATTCTGTGCATTCTGAAATTTTTCGCCAGATTTTGGCCAATATATCAGGAGAACATGAAGTCAAAAGAGGTATACTAAATTTCAGCTTCGAAGGCATCGCTTAAAAGTATCAAATCAGAGGCGCAGGACTTTCAAGAGGCGTTCGAAAATTGTGCGACTCTTCGTTAAACAGTCACTGTCTCGAAACATCTGCGCCACTTCTCGCTCATTGATTTGCCCTCCGGAGACGTTACTTTGTTCCATCTCTTTCGACGGCATGTTTTCCTGTTACAAAGCCCAATTTTGTGCATTCTGAAAATTTTCGCCAGATTTTGGCCAATATATCAGGAGAACATGAAGTTGAAATAGGTATACTAAATTTCAGCTTCAAAGGCATCGCCTTAAACTTGCAATTAAGAGGCGCAGGCCTTTCAAGAGGCGTTCGAAAATTGTGCGTCTTTTCGTTAAACAGTCACTGTCTCAAAACACCTGCGCCACTTCTCGCTCTTTGATTTGCTCTCCGGAGACGTTACTTTGTGCCATCTCTTTCCACGGCATGTTCTCCTGTTACAAAGCCCAATGATGTGCATTCTGAAAATTTTCGCTAGATTTTGGCCAATATATCAGGAGAACATGAAGTGGAAATAGGTATACTAAATTTCAGCTTCAAAGGCATCGCCTTAAAGTTGCAATTAAGAGGCGCAGGCCTTTCAAGAGGCTTTCGAAAATTCAGCGTCTCTTCGTGAAACAGTCACTGTCTCGAAACACCTGCGCCAATTCTCGCTCTTTCGTTTGCTGTCCGGAGACGTTACATTGTTCCATCTCTTTCGACGGCATGTTCTCCTGTTACAAAGCTCAATTTTGTGTATTCTCGAAATTTTCGCCAGATTTTGGCCAATATATCAGGAGAAAATGAATTGGAAAGAGGTATACTAAATTTCAGCTTCAACGGCACCGCCTTAAAGTTGCAAATAAGAGGCGCAGGCCTTTCAAGAGGCGTTCGAAATTTCTGCGTCTCTTCGTTAATCAGTCACTGTCTCGAAACATCTGCGCCACATCTCGCTCTTTGATTTGCTCTCCGGAGACGTTACTTTGTGCCATCTCTTTCGACGGCATGTTCTCCTGTTACAAAGCCCAATTCTGTGGATTCTAAAAATTTTTGCCAGATTTTGGCCAATATATCAGGAGAACATGAAGTGGAAAGAGGTATACTAAATTTCAGCTTCGAAGGCATCGCTTAAAAGTATCAAATCAGAGGCGCAGGACTTTCAAGAGGCGTTCGAAAATTGTGCGACTCTTCGTTAAACAGTCACTGTCTCGAAACATCTGCGCCACTTCTCGCTCATTGATTTGCCCTCCGGAGACGTTACATTGTGCCATCTCTTTCGACGGCATGTTCTCCTGTTACAAAGCCCAATTCTGTGCATTCTGAAATTTTTCGCCAGATTTTGGCCAATATATCAGGAGAACATGAAGTCAAAAGAGGTATACTAAATTTCAGCTTCAAAGGCATCGCCTTAAAGTTGCAAATAAGAGGCGCAGGCCTTTCAAGAGGCGTTCGAAAATTGTGCGACTCTTCGTTAAACAGTCACTGTCTCGAAACATCTGCGCCACATCTCGCTCTTTGATTTGCTCTCCAGAGACGTTACTTTGTTCCATCTCTTTCGACGGCATGTTTTCCTGTTACAAAGCCCAATTTTGTGCATTCTGAAAATTTTCGCCAGATTTTGGCCAATATATCAGGAGAACATGAAGTTGAAATAGGTATACTAAATTTCAGCTTCAAAGGCATCGCCTTAAACTTGCAATTAAGAGGCGCAGGCCTTTCAAGAGGCGTTCGAAAATTGTGCGTCTTTTCGTTAAACAGTCACTGTCTCAAAACACCTGCGCCACTTCTCGCTCTTTGATTTGCTCTCCGGAGACGTTACTTTGTGCCATCTCTTTCCACGGCATGTTCTCCTGTTACAAAGCCCAATGATGTGCATTCTGAAAATTTTCGCTAGATTTTGGCCAATATATCAGGAGAACATGAAGTGGAAATAGGTATACTAAATTTCAGCTTCAAAGGGCATCGCCTTAAAGTTGCAATTAAGAGGCGCAGGCCTTTCAAGAGCTTTCGAAAATTCAACGTCTCTTCGTGAAACAGTCACTGTCTCGAAACACCTGCGCCAATTCTCGCTCTTTCGTTTGCTGTCCGGAGACGTTACATTGTTCCATCTCTTTCGACGGCATGTTCTCCTGTTACAAAGCTCAATTTTGTGTATTCTCGAAATTTTCGCCAGATTTTGGCCAATATATCAGGAGAAAATGAATTGGAAAGAGGTATACTAAATTTCAGCTTCAACGGCACAGCCTTAAAGTTGCAAATAAGAGGCGCAGGCCTTTCAAGAGGCGTTCGAAATTTCTGCGTCTCTTCGTTAATCAGTCACTGTCTCGAAACATCTGCGCCACATCTCGCTCTTTGATTTGCTCTCCGGAGACGTTACTTTGTGCCATCTCTTTCGACGGCATGTTCTCCTGTTACAAAGCCCAATTCTGTGGATTCTAAAAATTTTTGCCAGATTTTGGCCATATATCAGGAGAACATGAAGTGGAAAGAGGTATACTAAATTTCAGCTTCGAAGGCATCGCTTAAAAGTATCAAATCAGAGGCGCAGGACTTTCAAGAGGCGTTCGAAAATTGTGCGTCTTTTCGTTAAACAGTCACTGTCTCAAAACACCTGCGCCACTTCTCGCTCTTTGATTTGCTCTCCGGAGACGTTACTTTGTGCCATCTCTTTCCACGGCATGTTCTCCTGTTACAAAGCCCAATGATGTGCATTCTGAAAATTTTCGCTAGATTTTGGCCAATATATCAGGAGAACATGAAGTGGAAATAGGTATACTAAATTTCAGCTTCAAAGGCATCGCCTTAAAGTTGCAATTAAGAGCGCAGGCCTTTCAAGAGGCTTTCGAAAATTCAACGTCTCTTCGTGAAACAGTCACTGTCTCGAAACATCTGCGCCACTTCTCGCTCATTGGTTTGCCCTCCGGAGACGTTACTTTGTGCCATCTCTTTCGACGGCATGTTCTCCTGTTACAAAGCCCAATTCTGTGCATTCTGAAAATTTTTGCCGGGATTTTGGCCAATATATCAGGAGAACATGAAGTTGAAATAGGTATACTAAATTTCAGCTTCAAAGGCATCGCCTTAAACTTGCAATTAAGAGGCGCAGGCCTTTCAAGAGGCGTTCGAAAATTGTGCGTCTTTTCGTTAAACAGTCACTGTCTCAAAACACCTGCGCCACTTCTCGCTCTTTGATTTGCTCTCCGGAGACGTTACTTGTGCCATCTCTTCCACGGCATGTTCTCCTGTTACAAAGCCAATGATGTGCATTCTGAAAATTTTCGCTAGATTTTGGCCAATATATCAGGAGAACATGAAGTGGAAATAGGTATACTAAATTTCAGCTTCAAAGGCACCGCCTTAAAGTTGCAAATAAGAGGCGCAGGCCTTTCAAGAGGCGTTCGAAAATTCTGCGTCTCTTCGTTAATCAGTCACTGTCTCGAAACATCTGCGCCACATCTCGCTCTTTGATTTGCTCTCCGGAGACGTTACTTTGTGCCATCTCTTTCGACGGCATGTTCTCCTGTTACAAAGCCCAATTCTGTTGATTCTGAAAATTTTTGCCAGTTTGGCCAATATATCAGGAGAACATGAAGTGGAAAGAGGTATACTAAATTTCAGCTTCAAAGGCATCGCCTTAAAGTTGCAAATAAGAGGCGCAGGCCTTTCAAGAGGCGTTCGAAAATTCTGCGTCTCTTCGTTAAACAGTCACTGTCTCGAAACACCTGCGCCACTTCTCGCTCTTTGATTTGCTCTCCAGAGACGTTACTTTGTTCCATCTCTTTCGACGGCATGTTTTCTGTTACAAAGCCCAATTTTGTGCATTCTGAAAATTTTCGCCAGATTTTGGCCAATATATCAGGAGAACATGAAGTTGAAATAGGTATACTAAATTTCAGCTTCAAAGGCATCGCCTTAAACTTGCAATTAAGAGGCGCAGGCCTTTCAAGAGGCGTTCGAAAATTGTGCGTCTTTTCGTTAAGCAGTCACTGTCTCAAAACACCTGCGCCACTTCTCGCTCTTTGATTTGCTCTCCGGAGACGTTACTTTGTGCCATCTCTTTCCACGGCATGTTCTCCTGTTACAAAGCCCAATGATGTGCATTCTGAAAATTTTCGCTAGATTTTGGCCAATATATCAGGAGAACATGAAGTGGAAATAGGTATACTAAATTTCAGCTTCAAAGGCATCGCCTTAAAGTTGCAATTAAGAGGCGCAGGCCTTTCAAGAGGCTTTCGAAAATTCAGCGTCTCTTCGTGAAACAGTCACTGTCTCGAAACACCTGCGCCAATTCTCGCTCTTTCGTTTGCTGTCCGGAGACGTTACATTGTTCCATCTCTTTCGACGGCATGTTCTCCTGTTACAAAGCTCAATTTTGTGTATTCTCGAAATTTTCGCCAGATTTTGGCCAATATATCAGGAGAAAATGAATTGGAAAGAGGTATACTAAATTTCAGCTTCAACGGCACCGCCTTAAAGTTGCAAATAAGAGGCGCAGGCCTTTCAAGAGGCGTTCGAAATTTCTGCGTCTCTTCGTTAATCAGTCACTGTCTCGAAACATCTGCGCCACATCTCGCTCTTTGATTTGCTCTCCGGAGACGTTACTTTGTGCCATCTCTTTCGACGGCATGTTCTCCTGTTACAAAGCCCAATTCTGTGGATTCTAAAAATTTTTGCCAGATTTTGGCCAATATATCAGGAGAACATGAAGTGGAAAGAGGTATACTAAATTTCAGCTTCGAAGGCATCGCTTAAAAGTATCAAATCAGAGGCGCAGGACTTTCAAGAGGCGTTCGAAAATTGTGCGACTCTTCGTTAAACAGTCACTGTCTCGAAACATCTGCGCCACTTCTCGCTCATTGATTTGCCCTCCGGAGACGTTACATTGTGCCATCTCTTTCGACGGCATGTTCTCCTGTTACAAAGCCCAATTCTGTGCATTCTGAAATTTTTCGCCAGATTTTGGCCAATATATCAGGAGAACATGAAGTCAAAAGAGGTATACTAAATTTCAGCTTCAAAGGCATCGCCTTAAAGTTGCAAATAAGAGGCGCAGGCCTTTCAAGAGGCGTTCGAAAATTGTGCGACTCTTCGTTAAACAGTCACTGCCTCGAAACATCTGCGCCACATCTCGCTCTTTGATTTGCTCTCCGGAGACGTTACTTTGTGCCATCTCTTTCGACGGCATGTTTTCCTGTTACAAAGCCCAATTTTGTGCATTCTGAAAATTTTCGCCAGATTTTGGCCAATATATCAGGAGAACATGAAGTTGAAATAGGTATACTAAATTTCAGCTTCAAAGGCATCGCCTTAAACTTGCAATTAAGAGGCGCAGGCCTTTCAAGAGGCGTTCGAAAATTGTGCGTCTTTTCGTTAAACAGTCACTGTCTCAAAACACCTGCGCCACTTCTCGCTCTTTGATTTGCTCTCCGGAGACGTTACTTTGTGCCATCTCTTTCCACGGCATGTTCTCCTGTTACAAAGCCCAATGATGTGCATTCTGAAAATTTTCGCTAGATTTTGGCCAATATATCAGGAGAACATGAAGTGGAAATAGGTATACTAAATTTCAGCTTCAAAGGCATCGCTTAAAGTTGCAATTAAGAGGCGCAGGCCTTTCAAGAGGCTTTCGAAAATTCAACGTCTCTTCGTGAAACAGTCACTGTCTCGAAACACCTGCGCCAATTCTCGCTCTTTCGTTTGCTGTCCGGAGACGTTACATTGTTCCATCTCTTTCGACGGCATGTTCTCCTGTTACAAAGCTCAATTTTGTGTATTCTCGAAATTTTCGCCAGATTTTGGCCAATATATCAGGAGAAAATGAATTGGAAAGAGGTATACTAAATTTCAGCTTCAACGGCACCGCCTTAAAGTTGCAAATAAGAGGCGCAGGCCTTTCAAGAGGCGTTCGAAATTTCTGCGTCTCTTCGTTAATCAGTCACTGTCTCGAAACATCTGCGCCACATCTCGCTCTTTGATTTGCTCTCCGGAGACGTTACTTTGTGCCATCTCTTTCGACGGCATGTTCTCCTGTTACAAAGCCCAATTCTGTGGTTCTAAAAATTTTTGCCAGATTTTGGCCAATATATCAGGAGAACATGAAGTGGAAAGAGGTATACTAAATTTCAGCTTCGAAGGCATCGCTTAAAAGTATCAAATCAGAGGCGCAGGACTTTCAAGAGGCGTTCGAAAATTGTGCGACTCTTCGTTAAACAGTCACTGTCTCGAAACATCTGCGCCACTTCTCGCTCATTGATTTGCCCTCCGGAGACGTTACATTGTGCCATCTCTTTCGACGGCATGTTCTCCTGTTACAAAGCCCAATTCTGTGCATTCTGAAATTTTTCGCCAGATTTTGGCCAATATATCAGGAGAACATGAAGTCAAAAGAGGTATACTAAATTTCAGCTTCAAAGGCATCGCCTTAAAGTTGCAAATTAGAGGCGCAGGCCTTTCAAGAGGCGTTCGAAAATTGTGCGACTCTTCGTTAAACAGTCACTGTCTCGAAACATCTGCGCCACTTCTCGCTCATTGATTTGCCCTCCGGAGACGTTACATTGTGCCATCTCTTTCGACGGCATGTTGTCCTGTTACAAAGCACAATTTTGTGCATTCTGAAAATTTTCGCCAGATTTTGGCCAATATATCAGGAGAACATGAAGTTGAAAGAGGTATACTAAATTTCAGCTTCAAAGGCATCGCCTTAAAGTTGCAAATAAGAGGCGCAGGCCTTTCAAGAGGCGTTCGAAAATTCTGCGTCTCGTTGTTAAACAATCACTGTCTCGAAACACCTGCGCCACTTCTCGCTCTTTGATTTGCTCTCCGGAGACGTTACTTTGTGCCATCTCTTTCGACGGCATGTTCTCCTGTTACAAAGCCCAATTCTGTGCATTCTGAAAATTTTCGCCAGATTTTGGCCAATATATCAGGAGAACATGAAGTTGAAAGAGGTATACTAAATTTCAGCTTCAAAGGCATCGCCTTAAACTTGCAAATAAGAGGCGCAGGCCTTTCAAGAGGCGTTCGAAAATTCTGCGTCTCTTCGTTAATCAGTCACTGTCTCGAAACATCTGCGCCACATCTCGCTCTTTGATTTGCTCTCCGGTGACGTTACTTTGTTCCATCTCTTTCGACGGCATGTTCTCCTGTTACAAAGCCCAATTTTGTGCATTCTGAAATTTTTCGCCAGATTTTGGCCAATATATCAGGAGAACATGAAGTTGAAAGAGGTATACTAAATTTCAGCTTCAAAGGCATCGCCTTAAACTTGCAATTAAGAGGCGCAGGCCTTTCAAGAGGCGTTCGAAAATTGTGCGTCTCTTCGTTAAACAGTCACTGTCTCGAAACATCTGCGCCACATTTCGCTCTTTGATTTGCTCTCCGGAGACGTTACTTTGTGCCATCTCTTTCGACGGCATGTTCTCCTGTTACAAAGCCCAATTTTGTGCATTCTGAAAATTTTCGCTAGATTTTGGCCAATATATCAGGAGAACATGAAGTGGAAAGAGGTATACTAAATTTCAGCTTCAAAGGCATCGCCTTAAAGTTGCAAATAAGAGGCGCAGGCCTTTCAAGAGGCGTTCGAAAATTCTGCGTCTCGTTGTTAAACAATCACTGTCTCGAAACACCTGCGCCACTTCTCGCTCTTTGATTTGCTCTCCGGAGACGTTACTTTGTGCCATCTCTTTCGACGGCATGTTCTCCTGTTACAAAGCCCAATTCTGTGCATTCTGAAAATTTTCGCCAGATTTTGGCCAATATATCAGGAGAACATGAAGTTGAAAGAGGTATACTAAATTTCAGCTTCAAAGGCATCGCCTTAAACTTGCAATTAAGAGGTGCAGGCCTTTCAAGAGGCGTTCGAAAATTGTGCGTCTCTTCGTTAAACAGTCACTGTCTCGAAACATCTGCGCCACATTTCGCTCTTTGATTTGCTCTCCGGAGACGTTACATAGTGCCATCCCTTTCGTCGGCATGTTCTCCTGTTACAAAGCCCAATTTTGTGCATTCTGAAAATTTTCGCTAGATTTTGGCCAATATATCAGGAGAACATGAAGTGGAAAGAGGTATACTAAATTTCAGCTTCAAAGGCATCGCCTTAAAGTTGCAAATCAGAGGCGCAGGCCTTTCAAGAGGCGTTCGAAAATTCTGCGTGTCTTCGTTAAACAGTCACTGTCTCGAAACATCTGCGCCACTTCTCGCTCTTTGATTTGCTCTCCGGAGACGTTACTTTGTGCCATCTCTTTCGACGGCATGTTCTCCTGTTGCAAAGCCCAATTTTGTGCATTCTGAAAATTTTCGCTAGATTTTGGCCAATATATCAGGAGAACATGAAGTGGAAAGAGGTATACTAAATTTCAGCTTCAAAGGCATCGCTTAAAAGTATCAAATCAGAGGCGCAGGCCTTTCAAGAGGCGTTCGAAAATTGTGCGACTCTTCGTTAAACAGTCACTGTCTCGAAACATCTGCGCCACTTCTCGCTCATTGGTTTGCCCTCCGGAGACGTTACTTTGTGCCATCTCTTTCGACGGCATGTTCTCCTGTTACAAAGCCCAATTCTGTGCATTCTGAAAATTTTCGCCGGATTTTGGCCAATATATCAGGAGAACATGAAGTTGAAATAGGTATACTAAATTTCAGCTTCAAAGGCATCGCCTTAAACTTGCAATTAAGAGGCGCAGGCCTTTCAAGAGGCGTTCGAAAATTGTGCGTCTTTTCGTTAAACAGTCACTGTCTCAAAACACCTGCGCCACTTCTCGCTCTTTGATTTGCTCTCCGGAGACGTTACTTTGTGCCATCTCTTTCCACGGCATGTTCTCCTGTTACAAAGCCCAATGATGTGCATTCTGAAAATTTTCGCTAGATTTTGGCCAATATATCAGGAGAACATGAAGTGGAAATAGGTATACTAAATTTCAGCTTCAAAGGCATCGCCTTAAAGTTGCAATTAAGAGGCGCAGGCCTTTCAAGAGGCGTTCGAAAATTCTGCGTGTCTTCGTTAAACAGTCACTGTCTCGAAACATCTGCGCCACTTCTCGCTCTTTGATTTGCTCTCCGGAGACGTTACTTTGTGCCATCTCTTTCGACGGCATGTTCTCCTTTTGCAAAGCCCAATTTTGTGCATTCTGAAAATTTTCGCTAGATTTTGGCCAATATATCAGGAGAACATGAAGTGGAAAGAGGTATACTAAATTTCAGCTTCAAAGGCATCGCTTAAAAGTATCAAATCAGAGGCGCAGCCCTTTCAAGAGGCGTTCGAAAATTGTGCGACTCTTCGTTAAACAGTCACTGTCTCGAAACATCTGCGCCACTTCTCGCTCATTGGTTTGCCCTCCGGAGACGTTACTTTGTGCCATCTCTTTCGACGGCATGTTCTCCTGTTACAAAGCCCAATTCTGTGCATTCTGAAAATTTTCGCCGGATTTTGGCCAATATATCAGGAGAACATGAAGTTGAAATAGGTATACTAAATTTGAGCTTCAAAGGCATCGCCTTAAACTTGCAATTAAGAGGCGCAGGCCTTTCAAGAGGCGTTCGAAAATTGTGCGTCTCTTCGTTAAACAGTCACTGTCTCAAAACACCTGCGCCACTTCTCGCTCTTTGATTTGCTCTCCGGAGACGTTACTTTGTGCCATCTCTTTCCACGGCATGTTCTCCTGTTACAAAGCCCAATGATGTGCATTCTGAAAATTTTCGCTAGATTTTGGCCAATATATCAGGAGAACATGAAGTGGAAATAGGTATACTAAATTTCAGCTTCAAAGGCATCGCCTTAAAGTTGCAATTAAGAGGCGCAGGCCTTTCAAGAGGCTTTCGAAATTTCTGCGTCTCTTCGTTAATCAGTCACTGTCTCGAAACATCTGCGCCACATCTCGCTCTTTGATTTGCTCTCCGGAGACGTTACTTTGTGCCATCTCTTTCCACGGCATGTTCTCCTGTTACAAAGCCCAATGATGTGCATTCTGAAAATTTTCGCTAGATTTTGGCCAATATATCAGGAGAACATGAAGTGGAAATAGGTATACTAAATTTCAGCTTCAAAGGCACCGCCTTAAAGTTGCAAATAAGAGGCGCAGGCCTTTCAAGAGGCGTTCGAAAATTCTGCGTCTCTTCGTTAATCAGTCACTGTGTCGAAACATCTGCGCCACATCTCGCTCTTTGATTTGCTCTCCGGAGACGTTACTTTGTGCCATCTCTTTCGACGGCATGTTCTCCTGTTACAAAGCCCAATTCTGTGGATTCTGAAAATTTTTGCCAGATTTTGGCCAATATATCAGGAGAACATGAAGTGGAAAGAGGTATACTAAATTTCAGCTTCAAAGGCATCGCCTTAAAGTTGCAAATAAGAGGCGCAGGCCTTTCAAGAGGCGTTCGAAAATTCTGCGTCTCTTCGTTAAACAGTCACTGTCTCGAAACACCTGCGCCACTTCTCGCTCTTTGATTTGCTCTCCAGAGACGTTACTTTGTTCCATCTCTTTCGACGGCATGTTTTCCTGTTACAAAGCCCAATTTTGTGCATTCTGAAAATTTTCGCCAGATTTTGGCCAATATATCAGGAGAACATGAAGTTGAAATAGGTATACTAAATTTCAGCTTCAAAGGCATCGCCTTAAACTTGCAATTAAGAGGCGCAGGCCTTTCAAGAGGCGTTCGAAAATTGTGCGTCTTTTCGTTAAACAGTCACTGTCTCAAAACACCTGCGCCACTTCTCGCTCTTTGATTTGCTCTCCGGAGACGTTACTTTGTGCCATCTCTTTCCACGGCATGTTCTCCTGTTACAAAGCCCAATGATGTGCATTCTGAAAATTTTCGCTAGATTTTGGCCAATATATCAGGAGAACATGAAGTGGAAATAGGTATACTAAATTTCAGCTTCAAAGGCATCGCCTTAAAGTTGCAATTAAGAGGCGCAGGCCTTTCAAGAGGCTTTCGAAAATTCAGCGTCTCTTCGTGAAACAGTCACTGTCTCGAAACACCTGCGCCAATTCTCGCTCTTTCGTTTGCTGTCCGGAGACGTTACATTGTTCCATCTCTTTCGACGGCATGTTCTCCTGTTACAAAGCTCAATTTTGTGTATTCTCGAAATTTTCGCCAGATTTTGGCCAATATATCTGGAGAAAATGAATTGGAAAGAGGTATACTAAATTTCAGCTTCAACGGCACCGCCTTAAAGTTGCAAATAAGAGGCGCAGGCCTTTCAAGAGGCGTTCGAAATTTCTGCGTCTCTTCGTTAATCAGTCACTGTCTCGAAACATCTGCGCCACATCTCGCTCTTTGATTTGCTCTCCGGAGACGTTACTTTGTGCCATCTCTTTCGACGGCATGTTCTCCTGTTACAAAGCCCAATTCTGTGGATTCTAAAAATTTTTGCCAGATTTTGGCCAATATATCAGGAGAACATGAAGTGGAAAGAGGTATACTAAATTTCAGCTTCGAAGGCATCGCTTAAAAGTATCAAATCAGAGGCGCAGGACTTTCAAGAGGCGTTCGAAAATTGTGCGACTCTTCGTTAAACAGTCACTGTCTCGAAACATCTGCGCCACTTCTCGCTCATTGATTTGCCCTCCGGAGACGTTACATTGTGCCATCTCTTTCGACGGCATGTTCTCCTGTTACAAAGCCCAATTCTGTGCATTCTGAAATTTTTCGCCAGATTTTGGCCAATATATCAGGAGAACATGAAGTCAAAACAGGTATACTAAATTTCAGCTTCAAAGGCATCGCCTTAAAGTTGCAAATAAGAGGCGCAGGCCTTTCAAGAGGCGTTCGAAAATTCTGCGTCTCTTCGTTAATCAGTCACTGTCTCGAAACATCTGCGCCACATCTCGCTCTTTGATTTGCTCTCCGGAGACGTTACTTTGTGCCATCTCTTTCGACGGCATGTTCTCCTGTTACAAAGCCCAATTCTGTGCATTCTGAAAATTTTCGCCAGATTTTGGCCAATATATCAGGAGAACATGAAGTTGAAATAGGTATACTAAATTTCAGCTTCAAAGGCATCGCCTTAAACTTGCAATTAAGAGGCGCAGGCCTTTCAAGAGGCGTTCGAAAATTGTGCGTCTTTTCGTTAAACAGTCACTGTCTCAAAACACCTGCGCCACTTCTCGCTCTTTGATTTGCTCTCCGGAGACGTTACTTTGTGCCATCTCTTTCCACGGCATGTTCTCCTGTTACAAAGCCCAATGATGTGCATTCTGAAAATTTTCGCTAGATTTTGGCCAATATATCAGGAGAACATGAAGTGGAAATAGGTATACTAAATTTCAGCTTCAAAGGCATCGCCTTAAAGTTGCAATTAAGAGGCGCAGGCCTTTCAAGAGGCTTTCGAAAATTCAGCGTCTCTTCGTGAAACAGTCACTGTCTCGAAACACCTGCGCCAATTCTCGCTCTTTCGTTTGCTGTCCGGAGACGTTACATTGTTCCATCTCTTTCGACGGCATGTTCTCCTGTTACAAAGCTCAATTTTGTGTATTCTCGAAATTTTCGCCAGATTTTGGCCAA
>NW_027486278.1:0-24528 GCF_050908995.1 Andrena cerasifolii
AACGAGTAAAACGAGTAAAACGAGTAAAACGAGTAAAACGAGTAAAACGAGTAAAACGAGTAAAACGAGTAAAACGAGTAAAACGAGTAAAACGAGTAAAACGAGTAAAACGAGTAAATCGAGTAAAACGAGTAAAACGAGTAAAACGAGTAAAACGAGTAAAACGAGTAAAACGAGTAAAACGAGTAAAACGAGTAAAACGAGTAAAACGAGTAAAACGAGTAAAACGAGTAAAACGAGTAAAACGAGTAAAACGAGTAAAACGAGTAAAACGAGTAAAACGAGTAAAACGAGAAAATCGAGTAAAACGAGTAAAACGAGTAAAACGAGTAAAACGAGTAAAACGAGTAAAACGAGTAAAACGAGTAAAACGAGTAAAACGAGTAAAACGAGTAAAACGAGTAAAACGAGTAAAACGAGTAAAACGAGTAAAACGAGTAAAACGAGTAAAACGAGTAAAACGAGTGAAACGAGTAAAACGAGTAAAACGAGTAAAACGAGTGAAACGAGTGAAACGAGTGAAACGAGTGAAACGAGTAAAACGAGTAAAACGAGTGAAACAAGTAAAACGAGTGAAACGAGTAAAACGAGTGAAACGAGTAAAACGAGTAAAACGAGTAAAACGAGTAAAACGAGTAAAACGAGTAAAACGAGTAAAACGAGTCAAACGAGTAAAACGAGTGAAACGAGTAAAACGAGTGAAACGAGTAAAACGAGTGAAACGAGTAAAACGAGTGAAACGAGTAAAACGAGTGAAACGAGTAAAACGAGTAAAACGAGTGAAACGAGTAAAACGAGTAAAACGAGTCAAACGAGTAAAACGAGTGAAACGAGTAAAACGAGTGAAACGAGTAAAACGAGTGAAACGAGTAAGACGAGTGAAACGAGTAAAACGAGTGAAACGAGTAAAACGAGTGAAACGAGTAAAACGAGTGAAACGAGTAAAACGAGTGAAACGAGTCAAACGAGTGAAACGAGTCAAACGAGTGAAACGAGTGAAACGAGTGAAACGAGTGAAACGAGTAAAACGAGTGAAACGAGTGAAACGAGTGAAACGAGTGAAACGAGTAAAACGAGTGAAACGAGTAAAACGAGTAAAACGAGTAAAACGAGTAAAACGAGTAAAACGAGTAAAACGAGTAAAACGAGTAAAATGAGTAAAACGAGTAAAACGAGTAAAACGAGTAAAACGAGCAAAACTAGTAAAACGAGCAAAACTAGTAAAACGAGCAAAACTAGTAAAACGAGTAAAAAGAGTAAAGCGAGTAAAGCGAGTAAAGCGAGTAAAGCGAGTAAAGCGAGTAAAGCGAGTAAAGCGATTAAAACGAGTAAAACGAGTAAAACGAGTAAAACGAGTAAAACGAGTAAAACGAGTAAAACGAGTAAAACGAGTAAAACGAGTAAAACGAGTAAAACGAGTAAAACGAGTGAAACGAGTGAAACGAGTGAAACGAGTGAAACGAGTAAAACGAGTAAAACGAGTGAAACAAGTAAAACGAGTGAAACGAGTAAAACGAGTGAAACGAGTAAAACGAGTAAAACGAGTAAAACGAGTAAAACGAGTAAAACGAGTAAAACGAGTAAAACGAGTAAAACGAGTAAAACGAGTCAAACGAGTAAAACGAGTCAAACGAGTAAAACGAGTCAAACGAGTAAAACGAGTCAAACGAGTAAAACGAGTAAAACGAGTAAAACGAGTAAAACGAGTGAAACGAGTAAAACGAGTGAAACGAGTAAAACGAGTAAAACGAGTAAAACGAGTAAAACGAGTAAAACGAGTAAAACGAGTAAAACGAGTGAAACGAGTAAAACGAGTGAAACGAGTAAAACGAGTAAAACGAGTAAAACCAGTAAAACGAGTAAAACCAGTAAAACGAGTAAAACCAGTAAAACGAGTAAAACCAGTAAAACGAGTAAAACCAGTAAAACGAGTAAAACCAGTAAAACGAGTAAAACCAGTAAAACGAGTAAAACCAGTAAAACGAGTAAAACCAGTAAAACGAGTAAAACCAGTAAAACGAGTAAAACGAGTAAAACGAGTAAAACGAGTAAAACGAGTAAAACGAGTAAAATGAGTAAAACGGGTAAAACGAGTAAAACGAGTAAAACGAGTAAAACGAGTAAAACGAGTAAAACGAGAAAAACGAGAAAAACGAGAAAAACGAGTAAAACGAGTAAAACGAGTAAAACGAGTAAAACGAGAAAACCGAGTAAAACGAGTAAAACGAGTAAAACGAGTAAAACGAGTAAAACGAGTAAAACGTGTAAAACGAGCAAAACTAGTAAAACTAGTAAAACTAGTAAAACGAGTAAAACGAGTAAAACGAGTAAAACGGGTAAAACGAGTAAAACGAGTAAAACGAGTAAAACTAGTAAAACGAGTAAAACGAGTAAAACGAGTAAAACGAGAAAAACGAGAAAAACGAGAAAAACGAGTAAAACGAGTAAAACGAGTAAAACGAGTAAAACGAGTAAAACGAGAAAACCGAGAAAAACGAGTAAAACGAGTAAAACGAGTAAAACGAGTAAAACGAGTAAAACGAGTAAAACGAGTAAAACGAGTAAAACGAGTAAAACGAGTAAAACGAGTAAAACGAGTAAAACGAGTAAAACGAGTGAAACGAGTGAAACGAGTAAAACGAGTAAAACGAGTAAAACGAGTAAAACGAGTAAAACGAGTAAAACGAGTAAAACGAGTAAAACGAGTAAAACGAGTAAAACGAGTAAACCGAGTAAACCGAGTAAACCGAGTAAACCGAGTAAAACTAGTAAAACGAGTAAAACTAGTAAAACTAGTAAAACTAGTAAAACGAGTAAAACGAGTAAAACGAGTAAACGAGTAAAACGAGTAAAACGAGTAAAACGAGTAAAACGAGTAAAACGAGTAAAACGAGTAAAACGAGTAAAACGAGTAAAACGAGTAAAACGAGTAAACCGAGTAAACCGAGTAAACCGAGTAAACCGAGTAAAACTAGTAAAACGAGTAAAACTAGTAAAACTAGTAAAACTAGTAAAACGAGTAAAACGAGTAAAACGAGTAAAACGAGTAAAACGAGTAAAACGAGTAAAACGAGTAAAACGAGTAAAACGAGTAAAACGAGTAAAACGAGTAAAACGAGTAAAACGAGTAAAACGAGTAATACGAGTAAAACGAGTAAAACTAGTAAAACTAGTAAAACTAGTAAAACTAGTAAGACTAGTAAAACTAGTAAAACTAGTAAAACTAGTAAAACTAGTAAAACGAGTAAAACGAGTAAAACGAGTAACACGAGTAACACGAGTAAAACGAGTAACACGAGTAAAACGAGTAAAACGAGTAAAACGAGTAAAACTAGTAAAACTAGTAAAACTAGTAAAACAGTAAAACTAGTAAAACGAGTAAAACGAGTAAAACGAGTAAAACGAGTAAAACGAGTAATACGAGTAAAACGAGTAAAACGAGTAAAACTAGTAAAACTAGTAAAACTAGTAAAACTAGTAAAACTAGTAAAACTAGTAAAACTAGTAAAACTAGTAAAACTAGTAAAACTAGTAAAACTAGTAAAACGAGTAAAACGAGTAAAACGAGTAAAACTAGTAAAACTAGTAAAACTAGTAAAACTAGTAAAACTAGAAAAACTAGAAAAACTAGTAAAACGAGTAAAACGAGTAAAACGAGTAAAACGAGTAAAACGAGTAAAACGAGTAAAACGAGTAAACCGAGTAAAACGAGTAAAACGAGTAAAACGAGTAAAACGAGTAAAACGAGTAAAACGAGTAAAACGAGTAAAATGAGTAAAACGGGTAAAACGAGTAAAACGAGTAAAACGAGTAAAACGAGTAAAACGAGTAAAACGAGAAAAACGAGAAAAACGAGAAAAACGAGTAAAACGAGTAAAACGAGTAAAACGAGTAAAACGAGTAAAACGAGTAAAACGAGTAAAACGAGTAAAACGAGTAAAACTAGTAAAACTAGTAAAACTAGTAAAACTAGTAAAACTAGTAACACTAGAAAAACTAGTAAAACGAGTAAAACGAGTAAAACGAGTAAAACGAGTAAAACGAGTAAAACGAGTAAAACGAGCAAAACGAGCAAAACGAGCAAAACGAGCAAAACGAGCAAAACGAGCAAAACGAGCAAAACGAGCAAAACGAGCAAAACGAGCAAAACGAGTAAAACGAGTAAAACGAGAAAAACGAGAAAAACGAGAAAAACGAGAAAAACGAGTAAAACTAGTAAAACTAGTAAAACGAGTAAAACGAGTAAAACGAGTAAAACGAGTAAAACGAGTAAAACGAGTAAAACGAGTAAAACGAGTAAAACGAGTAAAACGAGTAATACGAGTAAAACGAGTAAAACTAGTAAAACTAGTAAAACTAGTAAAACTAGTAAAACTAGTAAAACTAGTAAAACTAGTAAAACTAGTAAAACTAGTAAAACTAGTAAAACGAGTAAAACGAGTAAAACGAGTAAAACGAGTAAACGAGTAAAACGAGTAATACGAGTAAAACGAGTAAAACGAGTAACACGAGTAACACGAGTAAAGCGAGTAATACGAGTAAAACGACTAAAACGACTAAAACTAGTAAAACTAGTAAAACTAGTAAAACGAGTAAAACGAGTAAAACGAGTAAAACGAGTAAAACGAGTAAAACGAGTAAAACGAGTAAAACGAGTAAAACGAGTAAAACGAGTAAAACGAGTAAAACGAGTAAAACGAGTAAAACGAGTAAAACGAGAAAAACGAGAAAAACGAGAAAACGAGTAAAACGAGTAAAACGAGTAAAACGAGTAAAACGAGAAAACCGAGTAAAACGAGTAAAACGAGTAAAACGAGTAAAACGAGTAAAACGAGTAAAACGTGTAAAACGAGCAAAACTAGTAAAACTAGTAAAACTAGTAAAACGAGTAAAACGAGTAAAACGAGTAAAACGGGTAAAACGAGTAAAACGAGTAAAACGAGTAAAACTAGTAAAACGAGTAAAACGAGTAAAACGAGTAAAACGAGAAAAACGAGAAAAACGAGAAAAACGAGTAAAACGAGTAAAACGAGTAAAACGAGTAAAACGAGTAAAACGAGAAACCGAGAAAAACGAGTAAAACGAGTAAAACGAGTAAAACGAGTAAAACGAGTAAAACGAGTAAAACGAGTAAAACGAGTAAAACGAGTAAAACGAGTAAAACGAGTAAAACGAGTAAAACGAGTAAAACGAGTAAAACGAGTGAAACGAGTGAAACGAGTAAAACGAGTAAAACGAGTAAAACGAGTAAAACGAGTAAAACGAGTAAAACGAGTAAAACGAGTAAAACGAGTAAAACGAGTAAAACGAGTAAACCGAGTAAACCGAGTAAACCGAGTAAACCGAGTAAAACTAGTAAAACGAGTAAAACTAGTAAAACTAGTAAAACTAGTAAAACGAGTAAAACGAGTAAAACGAGTAAAACGAGTAAAACGAGTAAAACGAGTAAAACGAGTAAAACGAGTAAAACGAGTAAAACGAGTAAAACGAGTAAAACGAGTAAAACGAGTAAAACGAGTAAACCGAGTAAACCGAGTAAACCGAGTAAACCGAGTAAAACTAGTAAAACGAGTAAAACTAGTAAAACTAGTAAAACTAGTAAAACGAGTAAAACGAGTAAAACGAGTAAAACGAGTAAAACGAGTAAAACGAGTAAAACGAGTAAAACGAGTAAAACGAGTAAAACGAGTAAAACGAGTAAAACGAGTAAAACGAGTAAAACGAGTAATACGAGTAAAACGAGTAAAACTAGTAAAACTAGTAAAACTAGTAAAACTAGTAAGACTAGTAAAACTAGTAAA
Organism: Andrena cerasifolii; assembly: GCF_050908995.1. Taxonomy (NCBI): domain Eukaryota; kingdom Metazoa; phylum Arthropoda; class Insecta; order Hymenoptera; family Andrenidae; genus Andrena; species Andrena cerasifolii. The sequence goes on from NW_027486278.1 coordinate 5,802, forward strand.
ACTAGTAAAACTAGTAAAACTAGTAAAACGAGTAAAACGAGTAAAACGAGTAACACGAGTAACACGAGTAAAACGAGTAACACGAGTAAAACGAGTAAAACGAGTAAAACGAGTAAAACTAGTAAAACTAGTAAAACTAGTAAAACAGTAAAACTAGTAAAACGAGTAAAACGAGTAAAACGAGTAAAACGAGTAAAACGAGTAATACGAGTAAAACGAGTAAAACGAGTAAAACTAGTAAAACTAGTAAAACTAGTAAAACTAGTAAAACTAGTAAAACTAGTAAAACTAGTAAAACTAGTAAAACTAGTAAAACTAGTAAAACGAGTAAAACGAGTAAAACGAGTAAAACTAGTAAAACTAGTAAAACTAGTAAAACTAGTAAAACTAGAAAAACTAGAAAAACTAGTAAAACGAGTAAAACGAGTAAAACGAGTAAAACGAGTAAAACGAGTAAAACGAGTAAAACGAGTAAACCGAGTAAAACGAGTAAAACGAGTAAAACGAGTAAAACGAGTAAAACGAGTAAAACGAGTAAAACGAGTAAAATGAGTAAAACGGGTAAAACGAGTAAAACGAGTAAAACGAGTAAAACGAGTAAAACGAGTAAAACGAGAAAAACGAGAAAAACGAGAAAAACGAGTAAAACGAGTAAAACGAGTAAAACGAGTAAAACGAGAAAACCGAGTAAAACGAGTAAAACGAGTAAAACGAGTAAAACGAGTAAAACGAGTAAAACGAGTAAAACGTGTAAAACGAGCAAAACTAGTAAAACTAGTAAAACTAGTAAAACGAGTAAAACGAGTAAAACGAGTAAAACGGGTAAAACGAGTAAAACGAGTAAAACGAGTAAAACTAGTAAAACGAGTAAAACGAGTAAAACGAGTAAAACGAGAAAAACGAGAAAAACGAGAAAAACGAGTAAAACGAGTAAAACGAGTAAAACGAGTAAAACGAGTAAAACGAGAAAACCGAGAAAAACGAGTAAAACGAGTAAAACGAGTAAAACGAGTAAAACGAGTAAAACGAGTAAAACGAGTAAAACGAGTAAAACGAGTAAAACGAGTAAAACGAGTAAAACGAGTAAAACGAGTAAAACGAGTGAAACGAGTGAAACGAGTAAAACGAGTAAAACGAGTAAAACGAGTAAAACGAGTAAAACGAGTAAAACGAGTAAAACGAGTAAAACGAGTAAAACGAGTAAACCGAGTAAACCGAGTAAACCGAGTAAACCGAGTAAAACTAGTAAAACGAGTAAAACTAGTAAAACTAGTAAAACTAGTAAAACGAGTAAAACGAGTAAAACGAGTAAAACGAGTAAAACGAGTAAAACGAGTAAAACGAGTAAAACGAGTAAAACGAGTAAAACGAGTAAAACGAGTAAAACGAGTAAAACGAGTAAAACGAGTAAAACGAGTAAAACGAGTAAACCGAGTAAACCGAGTAAACCGAGTAAACCGAGTAAAACTAGTAAAACGAGTAAAACTAGTAAAACTAGTAAAACTAGTAAAACGAGTAAAACGAGTAAAACGAGTAAAACGAGTAAAACGAGTAAAACGAGTAAAACGAGTAAAACGAGTAAAACGAGTAAAACGAGTAAAACGAGTAAAACGAGTAAAACGAGTAAAACGAGTAATACGAGTAAAACGAGTAAAACTAGTAAAACTAGTAAAACTAGTAAAACTAGTAAGACTAGTAAAACTAGTAAAACTAGTAAAACTAGTAAAACTAGTAAAACGAGTAAAACGAGTAAAACGAGTAACACGAGTAACACGAGTAAAACGAGTAACACGAGTAAAACGAGTAAAACGAGTAAAACGAGTAAAACTAGTAAAACTAGTAAAACTAGTAAAACAGTAAAACTAGTAAAACGAGTAAAACGAGTAAAACGAGTAAAACGAGTAAAACGAGTAATACGAGTAAAACGAGTAAAACGAGTAAAACTAGTAAAACTAGTAAAACTAGTAAAACTAGTAAAACTAGTAAAACTAGTAAAACTAGTAAAACTAGTAAAACTAGTAAAACTAGTAAAACGAGTAAAACGAGTAAAACGAGTAAAACTAGTAAAACTAGTAAAACTAGTAAAACTAGAAAAACTAGAAAAACTAGTAAAACGAGTAAAACGAGTAAAACGAGTAAAACGAGTAAAACGAGTAAAACGAGTAAAACGAGTAAACCGAGTAAAACGAGTAAAACGAGTAAAACGAGTAAAACGAGTAAAACGAGTAAAACGAGTAAAACGAGTAAAACGAGTGAAACGAGTGAAACGAGTGAAACGAGTAAAACGAGTAAAACGAGTAAAACGAGTAAAACGAGTAAAACGAGTAAAACGAGTAAAACGAGTAAAACGAGTAAAACGAGTAAAACGAGTAAAACGAGTAAAACGAGTAAAACTAGTAAAACTAGTAAAACTAGTAAAACTAGTAAAACTAGTAACACTAGAAAAACTAGTAAAACGAGTAAAACGAGTAAAACGAGTAAAACGAGTAAAACGAGTAAAACGAGTAAAACGAGCAAAACGAGCAAAACGAGCAAAACGAGCAAAACGAGCAAAACGAGCAAAACGAGCAAAACGAGCAAACGAGCAAAACGAGTAAAACGAGTAAAACGAGAAAAACGAGAAAAACGAGAAAAACGAGAAAAACGAGTAAAACTAGTAAAACTAGTAAAACGAGTAAAACGAGTAAAACGAGTAAAACGAGTAAAACGAGTAAAACGAGTAAAACGAGTAAAACGAGTAAAACGGAGTAAAACGAGTAAAACGAGTAATACGAGTAAAACGAGTAAAACTAGTAAAACTAGTAAAACTAGTAAAACTAGTAAAACTAGTAAAACTAGTAAAACTAGTAAAACTAGTAAAACTAGTAAAACTAGTAAAACGAGTAAAACGAGTAAAACGAGTAAAACGAGTAAACGAGTAAAACGAGTAATACGAGTAAAACGAGTAAAACGAGTAACACGAGTAACACGAGTAAAGCGAGTAATACGAGTAAAACGACTAAAACGACTAAAACTAGTAAAACTAGTAAAACTAGTAAAACGAGTAAAACGAGTAAAACGAGTAAAACGAGTAAAACGAGTAAAACGAGTAAAACGAGTAAAACGAGTAAAACGAGTAAAACGAGTAAAACGAGTAAAACGAGTAAAACGAGTAAAACGAGTAAAACGAGTAAAACGAGTAAAACGAGTAAAACGAGTAAAACGAGTAAAACGAGTAAAACGAGTAAAACGAGTAAAACGAGTAAAACGAGTAAAACGAGTAAAACGAGTAAAACTAGTAAAACTAGTAAAACGAGTAAAACGAGTAAAACGATTAAACGAGTAAAACGAGTAAAACGAGTAAAACGTGTAAAACGAGTAAAACGAGTAAAACGAGTAAAACGAGTATAACGAGCAAAACGAGCAAAACGAGCAAAACGAGCAAAACGAGCAAAACGAGCAAAACGAGTAAAACGAGTAAAACGAGAAAAACGAGAAAAACGAGAAAAACGAGAAAAACGAGTAAAACTAGTAAAACCAGTAAAACGAGTAAAACGAGTAAAACGAGTAAAACGAGTAAAACGAGTAATACGAGTAAAACGAGTAAAACTAGTAAAACTAGTAAAACTAGTAAAACTAGTAAAACTAGTAAAACTAGTAAAACTAGTAAAACTAGTAAAACCAGTAAAACGAGTAAAACGAGTAAAACGAGTAAAACGAGTAAAACGAGTAAAACGAGTAAAACGAGTAAAACGAGTAAAACGAGTAAAACGAGTAAAACGAGTAAAACGAGTAAAACGAGTAAAACGAGTAAAACGAGTAAAACTAGTAAAACGAGTAAAACGAGTAAAACGAGTAAAACGAGTAAAACGAGTAAAACGAGTAAAACGAGTAAAACGAGTAAAACGAGTAAAACGAGTAAAACGAGTAAAACGAGTAAAACGAGTAAAACGAGTAAAACGAGTAAAACGAGTAAAACGAGTAAAACGAGTAAAACGAGTAAAACGAGTAAAACGAGTAAAACGAGTAAAACGAGTAAAACGAGTAAAACGAGTAAAACGAGTAAAACGAGTAAAACTAGTAAAACTAGTAAAACTAGTAAAACTAGTAAAACTAGAAAAACTAGTAAAACGAGTAAAACGAGTAAAACGAGTAAAACGAGTAAAACGAGTAAAACGAGTAAAACGAGTAAAACGAGTAAAACAAGTAAAACGAGTAAAACGAGTAAACCGAGTAAAACGAGTAAAACGAGTAAAACGAGTAAAACGAGTAAAACGAGTAAAACGAGTAAAACGAGTAAAACGAGTAAAACGAGTAAAACGAGTAAAACGAGTAAAACGAGTAAAACGAGTAAAACGAGTAAAACGAGTGAAACGAGTGAAACGAGTAAAACGAGTGAAACGAGTAAAACGAGTAAAACGAGTCAAACGAGTAAAACGAGTAAAACGAGTAAAACGAGTAAAACGAGTAAAACGAGTAAAACGAGTAATACGAGTAAAACGAGTAAAACTAGTAAAACTAGTAAAACTAGTAAAACTAGTAAAACTAGTAAAACTAGTAAAACTAGTAAAACTAGTAAAACGAGTAAAACGAGTAAAACGAGTAAAACGAGTAAAACGAGTAATACGAGTAAAACGAGTAAAACGAGTAAAACGAGTAACACGAGTAACACGAGTAAAACGAGTAATACGAGTAAAACGACTAAAACGACTAAAACTAGTAAAACTAGTAAAACTAGTAAAACTAGTAAAACTAGTAAAACGAGTAAAACGAGTAAAACGAGTAAAACGAGTAAAACGAGTGAAACGAGTGAAACGAGTAAAACGAGTAAAACGAGTAAAACGAGTAAAACGAGTAAAACGAGCAAAACGAGCAAAACGAGCAAAACGAGCAAAACGAGTAAAACTAGTAAAACGAGTAAAACGAGTAAAACGAGTAAAACGAGTAAAACGAGTAAAACTAGTAAAACTAGTAAAACTAGTAAAACTAGTAAAACTAGTAAAACTAGTAAAACGAGTAAAACTTGTAAAACTAGTAAAACTAGTAAAACGAGTAAAACTAGTAAAACGAGTAAAACGAGTGATTCGAGTAAAACGAGTAATTCGAGTAAAACGAGTAAAACGAGTAAAACTAGTAAAACTAGTAAAACTAGTAAAACTAGTAAAACTACTAAAACTAGTAAAACTAGTAAAACTAGTAAAACTAGTAAAACTAGTAAAACTAGTAAAACTAGTAAAACTAGTAAAACTAGTAAAACTAGTAAAACTAGTAAAACTAGTGAAACTAGTGAAACTAGTGAAACTAGTAAAACTAGTAAAACTAGTAAAACTAGTAAAACGAGTAAAACTAGTAAAACTAGTAAAACTAGTAAAACTAGTAAAACGAGTAAAACGAGTGATTCGAGTAAAACGAGTAATTCGAGTAAAACGAGTAAAACTAGTAAAACGAGTAAAACGAGTAAAACGAGTAAAACGATTAAAACGAGTAAAACGAGTAAAACGAGTAAAACGAGTAAAACGAGTAAAACGAGTAAAACGAGTAAAACGAGTAAAACGAGTAAAACGAGTAAAACGAGTAAAACGAGTAAAACGAGTAAAACGAGTAAAACGAGTAAAACGAGTAAAACGAGTAAAACGAGTAAAACTAGTAAAACTAGTAAAACTAGTAAAACTAGTAAAACTAGTAAAACGAGTAAAACGAGTAAAACGAGTAAAACGAGTAAAACGAGTAAAACGAGTAAAACGAGTAAAACGAGTAAAACGAGTAAAACGAGTAAAACGAGTAAAACGAGTAAAACGAGTAAAACGAGTAAAACGAGTAAAACGAGTAAAACGAGTAAAACGAGTAAAACGAGTAAAACGAGTAAAACGAGTAAAACGAGTAAAACGAGTAAAACGAGTAAAACGAGTAAAACGAGTAAAACGAGTAAAACGAGTAAAACGAGTAAAACGAGTAAAACGAGTAAAACGAGTAAAACGAGTAAAACGAGAAAAACGAGAAAAACGAGAAAAACGAGTAAAACGAGTAAAACGAGTAAAACGAGAAAACCGAGTAAAACGAGTAAAACGAGTAAAACGAGTAAAACGAGTAAAACGAGTAAACGAGTAAAACGAGTAAAACGAGTAAAACGAGTAAAACGTGTAAAACGAGCAAAACTAGTAAAACTAGTAAAACTAGTAAAACTAGTAAAACTAGTAAAACGAGTAAAACGAGTAAAACGAGTAAATCGAGTAAAACGAGTAAAACGAGTAAACCGAGTAAACCGAGTAAACCGAGTAAACCCTAGTAAAACGAGTAAAACTAGTAAAACTAGTAAAACTAGTAAAACGAGTAAAACGAGTAAAACGAGTAAAACGAGTAAAACGAGTAAAACGAGTAAAACGAGTAAAACGAGTAAAACGAGTAAAACGAGTAAAACGAGTAAAACGAGTAAAACGAGTAAAACGAGTAAAACGAGTAAAACGAGTAAAACGAGTAAAACGAGTAAAACGAGTAAAACGAGTAAAACGGGTAAAACGAGTAAAACGAGTAAAACGAGTAAAACGAGTAAAACGAGTAAAACGAGTAAAACGAGTAAAACGAGTAAAACGAGAAAAACGAGAAAAACGAGAAAAACGAGTAAAACGAGTAAAACGAGTAAAACGAGTAAAACGAGTAAAACGAGAAAACCGAGAAAAACGAGAAAAACGAGTAAAACGAGTAAAACGAGTAAAACGAGTAAAACGAGTAAAACGAGTAAAACGAGTAAAACGAGTAAAACGAGTAAAACGAGTAAAACGAGTAAAACGAGTAAAACGAGTAAAACGAGTAAAACGAGTAAAACGAGTAAAACGAGTAAAACGAGTAAAACGAGTAAAACGAGTAAAACGAGTAAAACGAGTAAAACGAGTAAAACGAGTAAAACGAGTAAAACGAGTAAAACGAGTAAAACGAGTAAAACGAGTAAAACGAGTAAAACGAGTAAAACGAGTAAAACGAGTAAAACGAGTAAAACGAGTAAAACTAGTAAAACTAGTAAAACTAGTAAAACGAGTAAAACGAGTAAAACGAGTAAAACGAGTAAAACGAGTAAAACGAGTAAAACGAGTAAAACGAGTAAAACTAGTAAAACTAGTAAAACTAGTAAAACAGTAAAACTAGTAAAACGAGTAAAACGAGTAAAACGAGTAAAACGAGTAAAACGAGTAATACGAGTAAAACGAGTAAAACGAGTAAAACTAGTAAAACTAGTAAAACTAGTAAAACTAGTAAAACTAGTAAAACTAGTAAAACTAGTAAAACTAGTAAAACTAGTAAAACTAGTAAAACTAGTAAAACTAGTAAAACTAGTAAAACTAGTAAAACTAGTAAAACTAGTAAAACTAGTAAAACTAGTAAAACGAGTAAAACGAGTAAAACGAGTAAAACGAGTAAAACGAGTAAAACTAGTAAAACTAGTAAAACTAGTAAAACTAGTAAAACTAGTAAAACTAGAAAAACGAGTAAAACGAGTAAAACGAGAAAACCGAGTAAAACGAGTAAACCGAGTAAAACGAGTAAAACGAGTAAAACGAGTAAAACGAGTAAAACGAGTAAAACGAGTAAAACGAGTAAAACGAGTAAAACGAGTGAAACTAGTAAAACGAGTAAAACGAGTAAAACGATTAAAACGAGTAAAACGAGTAAAACGAGTAAAACGAGTAATACGAGTAAAACGAGTAAAACTAGTAAAACTAGTAAAACTAGTAAAACTAGTAAAACTAGTAAAACTAGTAAAACTAGTACAACGAGAAAAACGAGAAAAACGAGAAAAACGAGAAAAACGAGTAAAACGAGTAAAACGAGTAAAACGAGAAAACCGAGTAAAACGAGTAAAACGAGTAAAACGAGTAAAACGAGTAAAACGAGTAAAACGAGTAAAACGTGTAAAACGAGCAAAACTAGTAAAACTAGTAAAACTAGTAAAACTAGTAAAACTAGTAAAACGAGTAAAACGAGTAAAACGAGTAAAACGAGTAAAACGAGTAAAACGAGTAAAACGAGTAAAACGAGTAAACCGAGTAAACCGAGTAAACCGAGTAAACCGAGTAAACCGAGTAAAACTAGTAAAACGAGTAAAACTAGTAAAACTAGTAAAACTAGTAAAACTAGTAAAACGAGTAAAACGAGTAAAACGAGTAAAACGAGTAAAACGAGTAAAACGAGTAAAACGAGTAATACGAGTAAAACGAGTAAAACGAGTAAAACTAGTAAAACTAGTAAAACGAGTAAAACGAGTAAAACGAGTAAAACGAGTAAAACGAGTAATACGAGTAAAACGAGTAAAACGAGTAAAACTAGTAAAACTAGTAAAACTAGTAAAACTAGTAAAACTAGTAAAACTAGTAAAACTAGTAAAACTAGTAAAACGAGTAAAACGAGCAAAACTAGTAAAACTAGTAAAACTAGTAAAACTAGTAAAACTAGTAAAACTAGTAAAACGAGTAAAACGAGTAAAACGAGTAAAACGAGTAAAACGAGTAAACGAGTAAAACGAGTAAAACGAGTAAAACGAGTAAAACGAGTAAAACGAGTAAAACGAGTAAAACGAGTAAAACGAGTAAAACGAGTAAAACGGGTAAAACGAGTAAAACGAGTAAAACGAGTAAAACGAGTAAAACGAGAAAAACGAGAAAAACGAGAAAAACGAGTAAAACGAGTAAAACGAGTAAAACGAGTAAAACGAGAAAACCGAGAAAAACGAGTAAAACGAGTAAAACGAGCAAAACGAGCAAAACTAGTAAAACTAGTAAAACGAGTAAAACGAGTAAAACGAGTAAAACGAGTAAAACGAGTAAAACGAGTAAAACGAGTAAAACGAGTAAAACGAGTAAAACGAGTAAAACGAGTAAAACGAGTAAAACGAGTAAAACGAGTAAAACGAGTAAAACGAGTAAAACGAGTAAAACGAGTAAAACGAGTAAAACGAGTAAAACGAGTAAAACGAGTAAAACGAGTAAAACGAGTAAAACGAGTAAAACGAGTAAAACGAGTAAAACGAGAAAAACGAGAAAAACGAGTAAAACGAGTAAAACGAGTAAAACGAGTAAAACGAGTAAAACGAGAAAACCGAGAAAAACGAGTAAAACGAGTAAAACGAGTAAAACGAGCAAAACGAGCAAAACTAGTAAAACTAGTAAAACGAGTAAAACGAGTAAAACGAGTAAAACGAGTAAAACGAGTAAAACTAGTAAAACTAGTAAAACAGTAAAACTAGTAAAACGAGTAAAACGTGTAAAACGAGTAAAACGAGTAAAACGAGTAATACGAGTAAAACGAGTAAAACGAGTAAAACTAGTAAAACTAGTAAAACTAGTAAAACTAGTAAAACTAGTAAAACTAGTAAAACTAGTAAAACTAGTAAAACTAGTAAAACTAGTAAAACTAGTAAAACTAGTAAAACTAGTAAAACTAGTAAAACTAGTAAAACTAGTAAAACTAGTAAAACGAGTAAAACGAGTAAAACGAGTAAAACGAGTAAAACTAGTAAAACTAGTAAAACTAGTAAGACTAGTAAAACTAGTAAAACTAGAAAAACGAGTAAAACGAGTAAAACGAGAAAACCGAGTAAAACGAGTAAACCGAGTAAAACGAGTAAAACGAGTAAAACGAGTAAAACGAGTAAAACGAGTGAAACGAGTAAAACGAGTAAAACGAGTAAAACGAGTAAAACGAGTAAAACGAGTAAAACGAGTAAAACGAGTAATACGAGTAAAACGAGTAAAACTAGTAAAACTAGTAAAACTAGTAAAACTAGTAAAACTAGTACAACGAGAAAAACGAGAAAAACGAGAAAAACGAGAAAAACGAGTAAAACGAGTAAAACGAGTAAAACGAGTAAAACGAGAAAACCGAGTAAAACGAGTAAAACGAGTAAAACGAGTAAAACGAGTAAAACGTGTAAAACGAGCAAAACTAGTAAAACTAGTAAAACTAGTAAAACTAGTAAAACTAGTAAAACGAGTAAAACGAGTAAAACGAGTAAAACGATTAAAACGAGTAAAACGAGTAAAACGAGTAAAACGAGTAAAACGAGTAAATCGAGTAAACCGAGTAAACCGAGTAAACCGAGTAAAACTAGTAAAACGAGTAAAACTAGTAAAACTAGTAAAACTAGTAAAACTAGTAAAACGAGTAAAACGAGTAAAACGAGTAAAACGAGTAAAACGAGTAAAACGAGTAAAACGAGTAAAACGAGTAAAACGAGTAAAACGAGTAAAACGAGTAAAACGAGTAAAACGAGTAAAACGAGTAAAACGAGTAAAACGAGTAAAACGAGTAAAACGAGTAAACCGAGTAAACCGAGTAAACCGAGTAAACCGAGTAAAACTAGTAAAACGAGTAAAACGAGTAATACGAGTAAAACGAGTAAAACGAGTAAAACTAGTAAAACTAGTAAAACTAGTAAAACTAGTAAAACGAGTAAAACGAGTAAAACGAGTAAAACGAGTAAAACGAGTAAAACTAGTAAAACTAGTAAAACTAGTAAAACTAGTAAAACTAGTAAAACTAGAAAAACGAGTAAAACGAGTAAAACGAGAAAACCGAGTAAAACGAGTAAACCGAGTAAAACGAGTAAAACGAGTAAAACGAGTAAAACGAGTAAAACGAGTGAAACGAGTAAAACGAGTAAAACGAGTAAAACGAGTAAAACGAGTAAAACGAGTAAAACGAGTAAAACGAGTAATACGAGTAAAACGAGTAAAACTAGTAAAACTAGTAAAACTAGTAAAACTAGTAAAACTAGTACAACGAGAAAAACGAGAAAAACGAGAAAAACGAGAAAAACGAGTAAAACGAGTAAAACGAGTAAAACGAGAAAACCGAGTAAAACGAGTAAAACGAGTAAAACGAGTAAAACGAGTAAAACGAGTAAAACGTGTAAAACGAGCAAAACTAGTAAAACTAGTAAAACTAGTAAAACTAGTAAAACTAGTAAAACGAGTAAAACGAGTAAAACGAGTAAAACGAGTAAAACGAGTAAAACGAGTAAAACGAGTAAAACGAGTAAAACGAGTAAACCGAGTAAACCGAGTAAACCGAGTAAACCGAGTAAACCGAGTAAAACGAGTAAAACTAGTAAAACTAGTAAAACTAGTAAAACTAGTAAAACGAGTAAAACGAGTAAAACGAGTAAAACGAGTAAAACGAGTAAAACGAGTAAAACGAGTAAAACGAGTAAAACGAGTAAAACGAGTAAAACGAGTAAAACGAGTAAAACGAGTAATACGAGTAAAACGAGTAAAACGAGTAAAACTAGTAAAACTAGTAAAACGAGTAAAACGAGTAAAACGAGTAAAACGAGTAAAACGAGTAATACGAGTAAAACGAGTAAAACGAGTAAAACTAGTAAAACTAGTAAAACTAGTAAAACTAGTAAAACTAGTAAAACTAGTAAAACTAGTAAAACGAGTAAAACGAGCAAAACTAGTAAAACTAGTAAAACTAGTAAAACTAGTAAAACTAGTAAAACTAGTAAAACTAGTAAAACGAGTAAAACGAGTAAAACGAGTAAAACGAGTAAAACGAGTAAACGAGTAAAACGAGTAAAACGAGTAAAACGAGTAAAACGAGTAAAACGAGTAAAACGAGTAAAACGAGTAAAACGGGTAAAACGAGTAAAACGAGTAAAACGAGTAAAACGAGTAAAACGAGTAAAACGAGAAAAACGAGAAAAACGAGTAAAACGAGTAAAACGAGTAAAACGAGTAAAACGAGTAAAACGAGTAAAACGAGAAAACCGAGTAAAACGAGTAAAACGAGTAAAACGAGTAAAACGAGTAAAACTAGTAAAACGAGTAAAACGAGTAAAACGAGTAAAAAACGAGTAAAACGAGTAAAACGAGTAAAACGAGTAAAACGAGTAAAACGAGTAAAACGAGTAAAACGAGTAAAACGAGTAAAACGAGTAAAACGAGTAAAACGAGTAAAACGAGTAAAACGAGTAAAACGAGTAAAACGAGTAAAACGAGTAAAACGAGTAAAACGAGTAAAACGAGTAAAACGAGTAAAACGGGTAAAACGAGTAAAACGAGTAAAACGAGTAAAACGAGTAAAACGAGTAAAACGTAAAACGAGTAAAACGAGAAAAACGAGAAAAACGAGAAAAACGAGTAAAACGAGTAAAACGAGTAAAACGAGTAAAACGAGTAAAACGAGAAAACCGGGAAAAACGAGTAAAACGAGTAAAACGAGTAAAACGAGCAAAACGAGCAAAACTAGTAAAACTAGTAAAACGAGTAAAACGAGTAAAACGAGTAAAACGAGTAAAACGAGTAAAACGAGTAAAACGAGTAAAACGAGTAAAACGAGTAAAACGATTAAAACGAGTAAAACGAGTAAAACGAGTAAAACGAGTAAAACGAGTAAAACGAGTAAAACGAGTAAAACGAGTAAAACGAGTAAAACGAGTAATACGAGTAAAACGAGTAAAACGAGTAAAACTAGTAAAACTAGTAAAACTAGTAAAACTAGTAAAACTAGTAAAACTAGTAAAACTAGTAAAACTAGTAAAACGAGTAAAACGAGTAAAACGAGTAACACGAGTAACACGAGTAACACGAGTAAAACGAGTAACACGAGTAAAACGAGTAAAACGAGTAAAACGAGTAAAACGAGTAAAACTAGTAAAACTAGTAAAACAGTAAAACTAGTAAAACGAGTAAAACGAGTAAAACGAGTAAAACGAGTAAAACGAGTAATACGAGTAAAACGAGTAAAACGAGTAAAACTAGTAAAACTAGTAAAACTAGTAAAACTAGTAAAACTAGTAAAACTAGTAAAACTAGTAAAACTAGTAAAACTAGTAAAACTAGTAAAACTAGTAAAACTAGTAAAACTAGTAAAACTAGTAAAACTAGTAAAACTAGTAAAACGAGTAAAACGAGTAAAACGAGTAAAACTAGTAAAACTAGTAAAACTAGTAAAACTAGTAAAACTAGTAAAACTAGAAAAACGAGTAAAACGAGTAAAACGAGAAAACCGAGTAAAACGAGTAAACCGAGTAAAACGAGTAAAACGAGTAAAACGAGTAAAACGAGTAAAACGAGTAAAACGAGTGAAACGAGTAAAACGAGTAAAACGAGTAAAACGAGTAAAACGAGTAAAACGAGTAAAACGAGTAAAACGAGTAATACGAGTAAAACGAGTAAAACTAGTAAAACTAGTAAAACTAGTAAAACTAGTAAAACGAGTAAAACGAGTAAAACGAGTAAAACGAGTAAAACGAGTAAAACGAGTAAAACGAGTAAAACGAGTAAACCGAGTAAACCGAGTAAACCGAGTAAACCGAGTAAAACTAGTAAAACGAGTAAAACTAGTAAAACTAGTAAAACTAGTAAAACGAGTAAAACGAGTAAAACGAGTAAAACGAGTAAAACGAGTAAAACGAGTAAAACGAGTAAAACGAGTAAAACGAGTAAAACGAGTAAAACGAGTAAAACGAGTAATACGAGTAAAACGAGTAAAACGAGTAAAACTAGTAAAACTAGTAAAACGAGTAAAACGAGTAAAACGAGTAAAACGAGTAAAACGAGTAAAACGAGTAAAACTAGTAAAACTAGTAAAACTAGTAAAACTAGTAAAACTAGTAAAACTAGTAAAACTAGTAAAACTAGTAAAACGAGTAAAACGAGCAAAACTAGTAAAACTAGTAAAACTAGTAAAACTAGTAAAACTAGTAAAACTAGTAAAACTAGTAAAACGAGTAAAACGAGTAAAACGAGTAAAACGAGTAAAACGAGTAAAACGAGTAAACGAGTAAAACGAGTAAAACGAGTAAAACGAGTAAAACGAGTAAAACGAGTAAAACGAGTAAAACGAGTAAAACGAGTAAAACGGGTAAAACGAGTAAAACGAGTAAAACGAGTAAAACGAGTAAAACGAGTAAAACGAGTAAAACGAGAAAAACGAGAAAAACGAGAAAAACGAGTAAAACGAGTAAAACGAGTAAAACGAGTAAAACGAGTAAAACGAGAAAACCGGGAAAAACGAGTAAAACGAGTAAAACGAGTAAAACGAGCAAAACGAGCAAAACTAGTAAAACTAGTAAAACGAGTAAAACGAGTAAAACGAGTAAAACGAGTAAAACGAGTAAAACGAGTAAAACGAGTAAAACGAGTAAAACGAGTAAAACGATTAAAACGAGTAAAACGAGTAAAACGAGTAAAACGAGTAAAACGAGTAAAACGAGTAAAACGAGTAAAACGAGTAAAACGAGTAAAACGAGTAATACGAGTAAAACGAGTAAAACGAGTAAAACTAGTAAAACTAGTAAAACTAGTAAAACTAGTAAAACTAGTAAAACTAGTAAAACTAGTAAAACTAGTAAAACGAGTAAAACGAGTAAAACGAGTAACACGAGTAACACGAGTAACACGAGTAAAACGAGTAACACGAGTAAAACGAGTAAAACGAGTAAAACGAGTAAAACGAGTAAAACTAGTAAAACTAGTAAAACAGTAAAACTAGTAAAACGAGTAAAACGAGTAAAACGAGTAAAACGAGTAAAACGAGTAATACGAGTAAAACGAGTAAAACGAGTAAAACTAGTAAAACTAGTAAAACTAGTAAAACTAGTAAAACTAGTAAAACTAGTAAAACTAGTAAAACTAGTAAAACTAGTAAAACTAGTAAAACTAGTAAAACTAGTAAAACTAGTAAAACTAGTAAAACTAGTAAAACTAGTAAAACGAGTAAAACGAGTAAAACGAGTAAAACTAGTAAAACTAGTAAAACTAGTAAAACTAGTAAAACTAGTAAAACTAGAAAAACGAGTAAAACGAGTAAAACGAGAAAACCGAGTAAAACGAGTAAACCGAGTAAAACGAGTAAAACGAGTAAAACGAGTAAAACGAGTAAAACGAGTAAAACGAGTGAAACGAGTAAAACGAGTAAAACGAGTAAAACGAGTAAAACGAGTAAAACGAGTAAAACGAGTAAAACGAGTAATACGAGTAAAACGAGTAAAACTAGTAAAACTAGTAAAACTAGTAAAACTAGTAAAACGAGTAAAACGAGTAAAACGAGTAAAACGAGTAAAACGAGTAAAACGAGTAAAACGAGTAAAACGAGTAAACCGAGTAAACCGAGTAAACCGAGTAAACCGAGTAAAACTAGTAAAACGAGTAAAACTAGTAAAACTAGTAAAACTAGTAAAACGAGTAAAACGAGTAAAACGAGTAAAACGAGTAAAACGAGTAAAACGAGTAAAACGAGTAAAACGAGTAAAACGAGTAAAACGAGTAAAACGAGTAAAACGAGTAATACGAGTAAAACGAGTAAAACGAGTAAAACTAGTAAAACTAGTAAAACGAGTAAAACGAGTAAAACGAGTAAAACGAGTAAAACGAGTAAAACGAGTAAAACTAGTAAAACTAGTAAAACTAGTAAAACTAGTAAAACTAGTAAAACTAGTAAAACTAGTAAAACTAGTAAAACGAGTAAAACGAGCAAAACTAGTAAAACTAGTAAAACTAGTAAAACTAGTAAAACTAGTAAAACTAGTAAAACTAGTAAAACGAGTAAAACGAGTAAAACGAGTAAAACGAGTAAAACGAGTAAAACGAGTAAACGAGTAAAACG
The DNA here is from genome assembly GCF_050908995.1 of Andrena cerasifolii. Classification (NCBI taxonomy): domain Eukaryota; kingdom Metazoa; phylum Arthropoda; class Insecta; order Hymenoptera; family Andrenidae; genus Andrena; species Andrena cerasifolii. The sequence continues at coordinate 21,381 of NW_027486278.1, forward strand.
AGTAAAACGAGTAAAACGAGTAAAACGAGTAAAACGAGTAAAACGAGTAAAACGAGTAAAACGAGTAAAACGGGTAAAACGAGTAAAACGAGTAAAACGAGTAAAACGAGTAAAACGAGAAAAACGAGAAAAACGAGAAAAACGAGTAAAACGAGTAAAACGAGTAAAACGAGTAAAACGAGTAAAACGAGTAAAACGAGTAAAACGAGTAAAACGAGCAAAACTAGTAAAACTAGTAAAACGAGTAAAACGAGTAAAACGAGTAAAACGAGTAAAACGAGTAAAACGAGTAAAACGAGTAAAACGAGTAAAACGAGTAAAACGAGTAAAACGAGTAAAACGAGTAAAACGAGTAAAACGAGTAAAACGAGTAAAACGAGTAAAACGAGTAAAACGAGTAAAACGAGTAAAACGAGTAAAACGAGTAAAACTAGTAAAACGAGTAAAACGAGTAAAACGAGTAAAACGAGTAAAACGAGTAAAACGAGTAAAACGAGTAAAACGAGTAAAACGAGTAAAACGAGTAAAACGAGTAAAACGAGTAAAACGAGTAAAACGAGTAAAACGAGTAAAACGAGTAAAACGAGTAAAACGAGTAAAACGAGTAAAACGAGTAAAACGAGTAAAACGGGTAAAACGAGTAAAACGAGTAAAACGAGTAAAACGAGTAAAACGAGTAAAACGAGAAAAACGAGAAAAACGAGAAAAACGAGTAAAACGAGTAAAACGAGTAAAACGAGTAAAACGAGTAAAACGAGAAAAACGAGTAAAACGAGTAAAACGAGTAAAACGAGTAAAACGAGTAAAACGAGTAAAACGAGTAAAACGAGTAAAACGAGTAAAACGAGTAAAACGAGTAAAACGAGTAAAACGAGTAAAACGAGTAAAACGAGTAAAACGAGTAAAACGAGTAAAACGAGTAAAACGAGTAAAACGAGTAAAACGAGTAAAACGAGTAAAACGAGTAAAACGAGTAAAACGAGTAAAACGAGTAAAACGAGTAAAACGAGTAAAACGAGTAAAACGAGTAAAACGAGTAAAACTAGTAAAACTAGTGAAACTAGTGAAACTAGTGAAACTAGTGAAACTAGTAAAACTAGTAAAACGAGTAAAACGAATAAAACGAGTAAAACGAGTAAAACGAGTAACACGAGTAACACGAGTAAAACGAGTAACACGAGTAAAACGAGTAAAACGAGTAAATCGAGTAAAACTAGTAAAACTAGTAAAACAGTAAAACTAGTAAAACTAGTAAAACTAGTAAAACGAGTAAAACGTGTAAAACGAGTAATACGAGTAAAACGAGTAAAACGAGTAAAACGAGTAAAACGAGTAAAACGAGTAAAACGAGTAAAACTAGTAAAACTAGTAAAACTAGTAAAACTAGTAAAACTAGTAAAACTAGTAAAACTAGTAAAACTAGTTAAACTAGTAAAACTAGTAAAACGAGTAAAACGAGTAAAACGAGTAAAACGAGTAAAACGAGTAAAACGAGTAAAACGAGTAAAACTAGTAAAACTAGTAAAACTAGTAAAACTAGTAAAACTAGTAAAACGAGTAAAACGAGTAAAACGAGTAAAACGAGTAAAACGAGTAAAACTAGTAAAACTAGTAAAACTAGTAAAACTATTAAAACTAGTAAAACTAGTAAAACTAGTAAAACTAGTAAAACTAGTAAAACGAGTAAAACGAGTAAAACGAGTAAAACGAGTAAAACGAGTAAAACGAGTAAAACGAGTAAAACTAGTAAAACTAGTAAAACTAGTAAAACTAGTAAAACTAGTAAAACTAGTAAAACTAGTAAAACTAGTAAAACTAGTAAAACTAGTAAAACTAGTAAAACTAGTAAAACGAGTAAAACGAGTAAAACGAGTAAAACGAGTAAAACGAGTAAAACGAGTAAAACGAGTAAAACGAGTAAAACGAGTAAACCGAGTAAAACGAGTAAAACGAGTAAAACGAGTAAAACGAGTAAAACGAGTAAAACGAGTAAAACGAGTAAAACGAGTAAAACGAGTAAAACGAGTAAAACGAGTAAAACGAGTAAAACGAGTAAAACGAGTAAAACGAGTAAAACGAGTAAAACGAGTAATACGAGTAAAACGAGTAAAACTAGTCAAACTAGTAAAACTAGTAAAACTAGTAAAACTAGTAAAACTAGTAAAACTAGTAAAACGAGTAAAACGAGTAAAACGAGTAAAACGAGTAAAACGAGTAAAACGAATAAAACGAGTAATACGAGTAAAACGAGTAAAACGAGTAAAACGAGTAAAACGAGTAAAACGAGTAAAACGAGTAACACGAGTAAAACGAGTAAAACGAGTAAAACGAGTAAAACGAGTAAAACTAGTAAAACTAGTAAAACTAGTAAAACTAGTAAAACGAGTAAAACGAGTAAAACGAGTAAAACGAGTGAAACGAGTAAAACGAGTAAAACGAGTAAAACGAGTAAAACGAGTAAAACGAGTAAAACGAGCAAAACGAGTAAAACGAGCAAAACTAGTAAAACTAGTAAAACTAGTAAAACTAGTAAAACTAGTAAAACGAGTAAAACGAGTAAAACGAGTAAAACGAGTAAAACGAGAAAAACGAGAAAAACGAGAAAAACGAGTAAAACGAGTAAAACGAGTAAAACGAGTAAAACGAGTAAAACGAGAAAACCGAGAAAAACGAGTAAAACGAGTAAAACGAGTAAAACGAGCAAAACGAGCAAAACTAGTAAAACTAGTAAAACGAGTAAAACGAGTAAAACGAGTAAAACGAGTAAAACGAGTAAAACGAGTAAAACGAGTAAAACGAGTAAAACGAGTAAAACGAGTAAAACGAGTAAAACGAGTAAAACGAGTAAAACGAGTAAAACGAGTAAAACGAGTAAAACGAGTAAAACGAGTAAAACGAGTCAAACGAGTAAAACGAGTAAAACGAGTAAAACGAGTAAAACGAGTAAAACGAGTAAAACGAGTAAAACGAGTAAAACGAGTAAAACGAGTAAAACGAGTAAAACGAGTAAAACGAGTAAAACTAGTAAAACTAGTAAAACTAGTAAAACTAGTAAAACTAGTAAAACTAGTAAAACGAGTAAAACGAGTAAAACGAGTAAAACGAGTAAAACGAGTAAAACGAGTAACACGAGTAACACGAGTAAAAC
>NW_027486279.1:0-24506 GCF_050908995.1 Andrena cerasifolii
CTTTATGTTTTAATTTTTTTCACTTTTTAAATTTTTTTTTTAAATTTTTATTTTAATTTTGTTTTAATTTTAAAATTTTTATATTTATTTTTTTAAAAATTATTTCTATCTTTTTAATTTTTAAATTTTTTTATTTTTTTTTAAATTTTTGATAATTTTTCTAATTTTTTTTTAATTTCTTAAAAAGGATTATTTTTTTATTTCAAAATCTTTTTTTTAATTTTTTTAATTTTTTCAAATTTTAAAATTTTTTTTTAAATTTATTTTAATTTTTTTAATTTTTTAAATTTTTTTTATTTTTTTTAAATTATTTATATATTATTATTTTTTTAATTTAAACTTTTTTTTAATTTTTAAATTTTTTTTATATTTTATATTTTTTTATTTTAAAATTTTTTTATTTTTTTTAATTTTTGAAATTTTTTCTAAATTTTTTAAAATTTTTTTAAAAGTATTATTTTTTTATTTCAAAAATGTTTTTTAATTTTTTAGATTTTTTTTTAAAATTTTTAAATTGTTTTTTATTTTTTTAAAAAAAAATTTCTTTATGTTTTAATTTTTTTCACTTTTTAAATTTTTTTTTAAATTTTTATTTTAATTTTGTTTTAATTTTAAAATTTTTATATTTATTTTTTTAAAAATTATTTCTATCTTTTTAATTTTTAAATTTTTTTATTTTTTTTTTAAATTTTTGATAATTTTTCTAATTTTTTTTTAATTTCTTAAAAAGGATTATTTTTTTATTTCAAAATCTTTTTTTTAATTTTTTTTAATTTTTTCAAATTTTAAAATTTTTTTTAAATTTATTTTAATTTTTTTTAATTTTTAAATTTTTTTTTATTTTTTTTAAATTATTTATATATTATTATTTTTTTAATTTAATTTTTTTTTTAATTTTTAAATTTTTTTTTATATTTTAAATTTTTTTATTTTAAATTTTTTTTTATATTTTTTTTAATTTTTGAAAATTTTTCTAAATTTTTTAAAATTTTTTTAAAAGTATTATTTTTTATTTCAAAAATGTTTTTTAATTTTTTAGAATTTTTTTTAAATTTTTAAATTGTTTTTTATTTTTTTAAAAAAAATTTCTTTTTGTTTTAATTTTTTTCAATTTTTAAATTTTTTTTTTAAATTTTTATTTTAATTTTGTTTTAATTTTAAAATTTTTATATTTATTTTTTTAAAAATTATTTCTATCTTTTTAATTTTTAAATTTTTTTATTTTTTTTTAATTTTTTAAAAGTATTATTTTTTATTTCAAAAATGTTTTTTAATTTTTTTCAATTTTTAAATTTTTTTTTAAAATTTTTATTTTAATTTTGTTTTAATTTTAAAATTTTTTTATTTATTTTTTTAAAAAATTATTTATATCTTTTTAATTTTTAATTTTTTATTTTTTTTAAATTTTTGATAATTTTTCTAAATTTTTTAAAATTTTTTTAAAATTTTTAAATTTTTTTTTTAAAATTTGTTTCAATTTTTTAACAAAATTAAAAAAAAATATTTATTTTTTAATTTTTTTAATTTTTTTAATTTTTAAAATTTTTTTTATTTTTTTTTATTTTTGAAAATTTTTCTAAATTTTTTTCTAATTTTTTTAAAAGTATTATTTTTTTATTTCAAAAATGTTTTTTAATTTTTTTATAATTTTTTCAAATTTTAAAATTTTTTTTAAATTTATTTTAATTTTTTTAATTTTTAAATTTTTTTTTATTTTTTTTAAATTATTTATATATTATTATTTTTTTAATTTAAACTTTTTTTAATTTTTAAATTTTTTTTTATATTTTAAATTTTTTTATTTTAAAATTTTTTTTATTTTTTTTTTAATTTTTGAAAATTTTTCTAAATTTTTAAAAAATTTTTTAAAAGTATTATTTTTTTATTTCAAAAATGTTTTTTAATTTTTTAGAATTTTTTTTTAAATTTTTAAATTGTTTTTTATTTTTTTAAAAAAAAATTTCTTTGTTTTAATTTTTTTAAATTTTTAAATTTTTTTTTTAAATTTTTATTTTAATTTTGTTTCAATTTTAAAATTTTTATATTTATTTTTTTTTAAATTATTTCTATCTTTTTAATTTTTAAATTTTTTTATTTTTTTTTAAATTTTTTAAAAGTATTATTTTTTATTTCAAAAATGTTTTTTAATTTTTTTCAATTTTTAAATTTTTTTTTTTAAATTTTTATTTTAATTTTGTTTTAATTTTAAAATTTTTTTATTTATTTTTTTAAAAAATTATTTATATCTTTTTAATTTTTAATTTTTTTATTTTTTTTAAATTTTTGATAATTTTTCTAAATTTTTTAAAATTTTTTTTAAATTTTTAAATTTTTTTTTTAAAATTTGTTTCAATTTTTTAACAAAATTAAAAAAAAATATTTATTTTTTAATTTTTTTAATTTTTTTAATTTTTAAAATTTTTTTTATTTTTTTTTATTTTTGAAAATTTTTCTAAATTTTTTTCTAATTTTTTTAAAAGTATTATTTTTTTATTTCAAAAATGTTTTTTAATTTTTTTATAATTTTTTCAAATTTTAAAATTTTTTTTAAATTTATTTTAATTTTTTTAATTTTTTAAATTTTTTTTTTTTTTTTTAAATTATTTATATATTATTATTTTTTTAATTTAAACTTTTTTTAATTTTTAAATTTTTTTTTATATTTTAAATTTTTTTATTTTAAAATTTTTTTTATTTTTTTTTTAATTTTTGAAAATTTTTCTAAATTTTTAAAAATTTTTTTAAAAGGAATATTTTTTTATTTCAAAAATGTTTTTTAATTTTTTAGATTTTTTTTTTAAATTTTTAAATTGTTTTTTATTTTTGTAAAAAAAAATGTCTTTATGTTTTAATTTTTTTCACTTTTTAAATTTTTTTTTTAAATTTTTATTTTAATTTTGTTTTAATTTTAAAATTTTTATATTTATTTTTTTAAAAATTATTTCTATCTTTTTAATTTTTAATTTTTTTTATTTTTTTTTTAAATTTTTGATAATTTTTCTAATTTTTTTTTAATTTCTTAAAAAGGATTATTTTTTTATTTCAAAATCTTTTTTTTAATTTTTTTTAATTTTTTCAAATTTTAAAATTTTTTTTAAATTTATTTTAATTTTTTTTAATTTTTAAATTTTTTTTATTTTTTTTAAATTATTTATATATTATTATTTTTTTAATTTAATTTTTTTTTAATTTTTAAATTTTTTTTTATATTTTAAATTTTTTTATTTTAAATTTTTTTTTATTTTTTTTTTAATTTTTGAAAATTTTTCTAAATTTTTTAAAATTTTTTTAAAAGTATTATTTTTTATTTCAAAAATGTTTTTTAATTTTTTAGAATTTTTTTTAAATTTTTAAATTGTTTTTTATTTTTTTAAAAAAAATTTCTTTTTGTTTTAATTTTTTTCAATTTTTAAATTTTTTTTTTAAATTTTTATTTTAATTTTGTTTTAATTTTAAAATTTTTATATTTATTTTTTTAAAAATTATTTCTATCTTTTTAATTTTTAAATTTTTTTATTTTTTTTTAAATTTTTTAAAAGTATTATTTTTTATTTCAAAAATGTTTTTTAATTTTTTTCAATTTTTAAATTTTTTTTTTAAATTTTTATTTTAATTTTGTTTTAATTTTAAAATTTTTTTATTTATTTTTTTAAAAAATTATTTATATCTTTTTAATTTTTAATTTTTTTATTTTTTTTAAATTTTTGATAATTTTTCTAAATTTTTTAAAATTTTTTTTAAATTTTTAAATTTTTTTTTTAAAATTTGTTTCAATTTTTTAACAAAATTAAAAAAAAATATTTATTTTTTAATTTTTTTAATTTTTTTAATTTTTAAAATTTTTTTTATTTTTTTTTATTTTTGAAAATTTTTCTAAATTTTTTTCTAATTTTTTTAAAAGTATTATTTTTTTATTTCAAAAATGTTTTTTAATTTTTTTATAATTTTTTCAAATTTTAAAATTTTTTTTAAATTTTTTTTAATTTTTTTAATTTTTAAATTTTTTTTATTTTTTTTAAATTATTTATATATTATTATTTTTTTAATTTAAACTTTTTTTAATTTTTAAATTTTTTTTTATATTTTAAATTTTTTTATTTTAAAATTTTTTTTATTTTTTTTTTAATTTTTGAAAATTTTTCTAAATTTTTAAAAAATTTTTTAAAAGTATTATTTTTTTATTTCAAAAATGTTTTTTAATTTTTTAGAATTTTTTTTTAAATTTTTAAATTGTTTTTTATTTTTTTAAAAAAAAATTTCTTTGTTTTAATTTTTTTAAATTTTTAAATTTTTTTTTTAAATTTTTATTTTAATTTTGTTTCAATTTTAAAATTTTTATATTTATTTTTTTAAAAATTATTTCTATCTTTTTAATTTTTAAATTTTTTTATTTTTTTTTAAATTTTTTAAAAGTATTATTTTTTATTTCAAAAATGTTTTTTAATTTTTTTCAATTTTTAAATTTTTTTTTTAAAATTTTTATTTTAATTTTGTTTTAATTTTAAAATTTTTTTATTTATTTTTTTAAAAAATTATTTATATCTTTTTAATTTTTAATTTTTTTATTTTTTTAAATTTTTGATAATTTTTCTAAATTTTTTAAATTTTTTTTAAATTTTTAAATTTTTTTTTTAAAATTTGTTTCAATTTTTTAACAAAATTAAAAAAAAAATATTTATTTTTTAATTTTTTTAATTTTTTTAATTTTTAAAATTTTTTTTATTTTTTTTTATTTTTGAAAATTTTTCTAAATTTTTTTCTAATTTTTTTAAAAGTATTATTTTTTTATTTCAAAAATGTTTTTTAATTTTTTTATAATTTTTTCAAATTTTAAAATTTTTTTAAAATTTATTTTAATTTTTTTAATTTTTAAATTTTTTTTTATTTTTTTTAAATTATTTATATATTATTATTTTTTTAATTTAAACTTTTTTTAATTTTTAAATTTTTTTTATATTTTAAATTTTTTTATTTTAAAATTTTTTTTATTTTTTTTTTAATTTTTGAAAATTTTTCTAAATTTTTAAAAAATTTTTTAAAAGTATTATTTTTTTATTTCAAAAATGTTTTTTAATTTTTTAGAATTTTTTTTTAAATTTTTAAATTGTTTTTTATTTTTTTAAAAAAAAATTTCTTTGTTTTAATTTTTTTAAATTTTTAAATTTTTTTTTTAAATTTTTATTTTAATTTTGTTTCAATTTTAAAATTTTTATATTTATTTTTTTTAAAATTATTTCTATCTTTTTAATTTTTAAATTTTTTTATTTTTTTTTTAATTTTTGATAATTTTTCTAACTTTTTTTTAATTTTTTAAAAAGGATTATTTTTTTATTTCAAAATCTTTTTTTTAATTTATTAAATTTTTTTTTTAATTTTTTTAAATTTTTTAAATTTTTTTTAAATTTGTTTCAATTTTTTAACAAAATTAAAAAAAAATTATTTATTTTTTAATTTTTTTCTATATTTTTAATTTTTTTAATTTTTTTAATTTTTTTAATTTTAAAAATTTTTTTTATTTTTTTTTATTTTTGAAAATTTTTCTAAATTTTTTTTTAATTTTTTTAAAAGTATTATTTTTTTATTTCAAAAATGTTTTTTAATTTTTTTTTAATTTTTTCAAATTTTAAAATTTTTTTTTAAATTTATTTTAATTTTTTTAATTTTTTAAATTTTTTTTATTTTTTTTAAATTATTTATATATTATTATTTTTTTAATTTAAACTTTTTTTTAATTTTTAAATTTTTTTTATATTTTATATTTTTTTATTTTAAAATTTTTTTATTTTTTTTTAATTTTTGAAATTTTTTCTAAATTTTTTAAAATTTTTTTAAAAGTATTATTTTTTTATTTCAAAAATGTTTTTTAATTTTTTAGATTTTTTTTTTAAATTTTTAAATTGTTTTTTATTTTTTTAAAAAAAATTTCTTTATGTTTTAATTTTTTTCACTTTTTAAATTTTTTTTTTAAATTTTTATTTTAATTTTGTTTTAATTTTAAAATTTTTTTATTTATTTTTTTAAAAAATTATTTATATCTTTTTAATTTTTAATTTTTTTATTTTTTTTAAATTTTTGATAATTTTTCTAAATTTTTTAAAATTTTTTTTAAATTTTTAAATTTTTTTTTTAAAATTTGTTTCAATTTTTTAACAAAATTAAAAAAAAATATTTATTTTTTAATTTTTTTAATTTTTTTAATTTTTAAAATTTTTTTTATTTTTTTTTATTTTTGAAAATTTTTCTAAATTTTTTTCTAATTTTTTTAAAAGTATTATTTTTTTATTTCAAAAATGTTTTTTAATTTTTTTATAATTTTTTCAAATTTTAAAATTTTTTTTAAATTTATTTTAATTTTTTTAATTTTTTAAATTTTTTTTATTTTTTTTAAATTATTTATATATTATTATTTTTTTAATTTAAACTTTTTTTAATTTTTAAATTTTTTTTTATATTTTAAATTTTTTTATTTTAAAATTTTTTTTATTTTTTTTTTAATTTTTGAAAATTTTTCTAAATTTTTAAAAATTTTTTTAAAAGGATTATTTTTTTATTTCAAAAATGTTTTTTAATTTTTTAGAATTTTTTTTTAAATTTTTAAATTGTTTTTTATTTTTTTAAAAAAAAATTTCTTTATGTTTTAATTTTTTTCACTTTTTAAATTTTTTTTTTAAATTTTTATTTTAATTTTGTTTTAATTTTAAAATTTTTATATTTATTTTTTTAAAAATTATTTCAATCTTTTTAATTTTTAAATTTTTTTATTTTTTTTTAAATTTTTGATAATTTTTCTAATTTTTTTTTAATTTCTTAAAAAGGATTATTTTTTTATTTCAAAATCTTTTTTTTAATTTTTTTTAATTTTTTCAAATTTTAAAATTTTTTTTTAAATTTATTTTAATTTTTTTAATTTTTTAAATTTTTTTTATTTTTTTTAAATTATTTATATATTATTATTTTTTTAATTTAAACTTTTTTTTAATTTTTAAATTTTTTTTATATTTTATATTTTTTTATTTTAAAATTTTTTTATTTTTTTTTAATTTTTGAAATTTTTTCTAAATTTTTTAAAATTTTTTTAAAAGTATTATTTTTTTATTTCAAAAATGTTTTTTAATTTTTTAGATTTTTTTTTAAATTTTTAAATTGTTTTTTATTTTTTTAAAAAAAAATTTCTTTATGTTTTAATTTTTTTCACTTTTTAAATTTTTTTTTTAAATTTTTATTTTAATTTTGTTTTAATTTTAAAATTTTTATATTTATTTTTTTAAAAATTATTTCTATCTTTTTAATTTTTAAATTTTTTTATTTTTTTTTAAATTTTTTAAAAGTATTATTTTTTATTTCAAAAATGTTTTTTAATTTTTTTCAATTTTTAAATTTTTTTTTTAAAATTTTTATTTTAATTTTGTTTTAATTTTAAAATTTTTTTATTTATTTTTTTAAAAAATTATTTATATCTTTTTAATTTTTAATTTTTTTATTTTTTTTAAATTTTTGATAATTTTTCTAAATTTTTTTAAATTTTTTTTAAATTTTTAAATTTTTTTTTTAAAATTTGTTTCAATTTTTTAACAAAATTAAAAAAAAATATTTATTTTTTAATTTTTTTAATTTTTTTAATTTTTAAAATTTTTTTTATTTTTTTTTATTTTTGAAAATTTTTCTAAATTTTTTTCTAATTTTTTTAAAAGTATTATTTTTTTATTTCAAAAATGTTTTTTAATTTTTTTATAATTTTTTCAAATTTTAAAATTTTTTTTAAATTTATTTTAATTTTTTTAATTTTTAAATTTTTTTTTATTTTTTTTAAATTATTTATATATTATTATTTTTTTAATTTAAACTTTTTTTAATTTTTAAATTTTTTTTTATATTTTAAATTTTTTTATTTTAAAATTTTTTTTATTTTTTTTTTAATTTTTGAAAATTTTTCTAAATTTTTAAAAAATTTTTTAAAAGTATTATTTTTTTATTTCAAAAATGTTTTTTAATTTTTTAGAATTTTTTTTTAAATTTTTAAATTGTTTTTTATTTTTTTAAAAAAAAATTTCTTTGTTTTAATTTTTTTAAATTTTTAAATTTTTTTTTTAAATTTTTATTTTAATTTTGTTTCAATTTTAAAATTTTTATATTTATTTTTTTTAAAATTATTTCTATCTTTTTAATTTTTAAATTTTTTTATTTTTTTTTAAATTTTTTAAAAGTATTATTTTTTATTTCAAAAATGTTTTTTAATTTTTTTCAATTTTTAAATTTTTTTTTTAAAATTTTTATTTTAATTTTGTTTTAATTTTAAAATTTTTTTATTTATTTTTTTAAAAAATTATTTATATCTTTTTAATTTTTAATTTTTTTATTTTTTTTAAATTTTTGATAATTTTTCTAAATTTTTTAAAATTTTTTTTAAATTTTTAAATTTTTTTTTTAAAATTTGTTTCAATTTTTTAACAAAATTAAAAAAAAATATTTATTTTTTAATTTTTTTAATTTTTTTAATTTTTAAAATTTTTTTTATTTTTTTTTATTTTTGAAAATTTTTCTAAATTTTTTTCTAATTTTTTTAAAAGTATTATTTTTTTATTTCAAAAATGTTTTTTAATTTTTTTATAATTTTTTCAAATTTTAAAATTTTTTTAAAATTTATTTTAATTTTTTTAATTTTTTAAATTTTTTTTATTTTTTTTAAATTATTTATATATTATTATTTTTTTAATTTAAACTTTTTTTAATTTTTAAATTTTTTTTTATATTTTAAATTTTTTTATTTTAAAATTTTTTTTATTTTTTTTTTAATTTTTGAAAATTTTTCTAAATTTTTAAAAATTTTTTTAAAAGGAATATTTTTTTATTTCAAAAATGTTTTTTAATTTTTTAGAATTTTTTTTTAAATTTTTAAATTGTTTTTTATTTTTTTAAAAAAAAATTTCTTTATGTTTTAATTTTTTTCACTTTTTAAATTTTTTTTTAAATTTTTATTTTAATTTTGTTTTAATTTTAAAATTTTTATATTTATTTTTTTAAAAATTATTTCTATCTTTTTAATTTTTAAATTTTTTTATTTTTTTTTAAATTTTTGATAATTTTTCTAATTTTTTTTTAATTTCTTAAAAAGGATTATTTTTTTATTTCAAAATCTTTTTTTTAATTTTTTTTAATTTTTTCAAATTTTAAAATTTTTTTTTAAATTTATTTTAATTTTTTTAATTTTTTAAATTTTTTTTATTTTTTTTAAATTATTTATATATTATTATTTTTTTAATTTAAACTTTTTTTTAATTTTTAAATTTTTTTTATATTTTATATTTTTTTATTTTAAAATTTTTTTATTTTTTTTTAATTTTTGAAATTTTTTTAAAAGTATTATTTTTTTATTTCAAAAATGTTTTTTAATTTTTTAGATTTTTTTTTTAAATTTTTAAATTGTTTTTTATTTTTTTAAAAAAAAATTTCTTTATGTTTTAATTTTTTTCACTTTTTAAATTTTTTTTTTAAATTTTTATTTTAATTTTGTTTTAATTTTAAAATTTTTATATTTATTTTTTTAAAAATTATTTCTATCTTTTTAATTTTTAAATTTTTTTATTTTTTTTTTAAATTTTTGATAATTTTTCTAATTTTTTTTTAATTTCTTAAAAAGGATTATTTTTTTATTTCAAAATCTTTTTTTTAATTTTTTTTAATTTTTTCAAATTTTAAAATTTTTTTTAAATTTATTTTAATTTTTTTTAATTTTTAAATTTTTTTTTATTTTTTTTAAATTATTTATATATTATTATTTTTTTAATTTAATTTTTTTTTTAATTTTTAAATTTTTTTTTATATTTTAAATTTTTTTATTTTAAATTTTTTTTTATTTTTTTTTTAATTTTTGAAAATTTTTTCTAAATTTTTTAAAATTTTTTTAAAAGTATTATTTTTTATTTCAAAAATGTTTTTTAATTTTTTAGAATTTTTTTTAAATTTTTAAATTGTTTTTTATTTTTTTAAAAAAAATTTCTTTTTGTTTTAATTTTTTTCAATTTTTAAATTTTTTTTTTAAATTTTTATTTTAATTTTGTTTTAATTTTAAAATTTTTATATTTATTTTTTTAAAAATTATTTCTATCTTTTTAATTTTTAAATTTTTTTATTTTTTTTTAAATTTTTTAAAAGTATTATTTTTTATTTCAAAAATGTTTTTTAATTTTTTTCAATTTTTAAATTTTTTTTTTAAAATTTTTATTTTAATTTTGTTTTAATTTTAAAATTTTTTTATTTATTTTTTTAAAAAATTATTTATATCTTTTTAATTTTTAATTTTTTTATTTTTTTTAAATTTTTGATAATTTTTCTAAATTTTTTAAAATTTTTTTTAAATTTTTAAATTTTTTTTTTAAAATTTGTTTCAATTTTTTAACAAAATTAAAAAAAAATATTTATTTTTTAATTTTTTTAATTTTTTTAATTTTTAAAATTTTTTTTATTTTTTTTTATTTTTGAAAATTTTTCTAAATTTTTTTCTAATTTTTTTAAAAGTATTATTTTTTTATTTCAAAAATGTTTTTTAATTTTTTTATAATTTTTTCAAATTTTAAAATTTTTTTTAAATTTATTTTAATTTTTTTAATTTTTAAAATTTTTTTTATTTTTTTTAAATTATTTATATATTATTATTTTTTTAATTTAAACTTTTTTTAATTTTTAAATTTTTTTTTATATTTTAAATTTTTTTATTTTAAAATTTTTTTTATTTTTTTTTTAATTTTTGAAAATTTTTCTAAATTTTTAAAAAATTTTTTAAAAGTATTATTTTTTTATTTCAAAAATGTTTTTTAATTTTTTAGAATTTTTTTTTAAATTTTTAAATTGTTTTTTATTTTTTTAAAAAAAAATTTCTTTGTTTTAATTTTTTTAAATTTTTAAATTTTTTTTTTAAATTTTTATTTTAATTTTGTTTCAATTTTAAAATTTTTATATTTATTTTTTTTAAAATTATTTCTATCTTTTTAATTTTTAAATTTTTTTATTTTTTTTTAAATTTTTTAAAAGTATTATTTTTTATTTCAAAAATGTTTTTTAATTTTTTTCAATTTTTAAATTTTTTTTTTAAAATTTTTATTTTAATTTTGTTTTAATTTTAAAATTTTTTTATTTATTTTTTTAAAAAATTATTTATATCTTTTTAATTTTTAATTTTTTTATTTTTTTTAAATTTTTGATAATTTTTCTAAATTTTTTAAAATTTTTTTTAAATTTTTAAATTTTTTTTTTAAAATTTGTTTCAATTTTTTAACAAAATTAAAAAAAAATATTTATTTTTTAATTTTTTTAATTTTTTTAATTTTTAAAATTTTTTTTATTTTTTTTTATTTTTGAAAATTTTTCTAAATTTTTTTCTAATTTTTTTAAAAGTATTATTTTTTTATTTCAAAAATGTTTTTTGATTTTTTTATAATTTTTTCAAATTTTAAAATTTTTTTTAAATTTATTTTAATTTTTTTAATTTTTTAAATTTTTTTTATTTTTTTTAAATTATTTATATATTATTATTTTTTTAATTTAAACTTTTTTTAATTTTTAAATTTTTTTTTATATTTTAAATTTTTTTATTTTAAAATTTTTTTTATTTTTTTTTTAATTTTTGAAAATTTTTCTAAATTTTTAAAAATTTTTTTAAAAGGAATATTTTTTTATTTCAAAAATGTTTTTTAATTTTTTAGAATTTTTTTTTAAATTTTTAAATTGTTTTTTATTTTTTTAAAAAAAAATTTCTTTATGTTTTAATTTTTTTCACTTTTTAAATTTTTTTTTTAAATTTTTATTTTAATTTTGTTTTAATTTTAAAATTTTTATATTTATTTTTTTAAAAATTATTTCTATCTTTTTAATTTTTAAATTTTTTTATTTTTTTTTAAATTTTTGATAATTTTTCTAATTTTTTTTTAATTTCTTAAAAAGGATTATTTTTTTATTTCAAAATCTTTTTTTTAATTTTTTTTAATTTTTTCAAATTTTAAAATTTTTTTTTAAATTTATTTTAATTTTTTTAATTTTTTAAATTTTTTTTATTTTTTTTAAATTATTTATATATTATTATTTTTTTAATTTAAACTTTTTTTTAATTTTTAAATTTTTTTTATATTTTATATTTTTTTATTTTAAAATTTTTTTATTTTTTTTTAATTTTTGAAATTTTTTCTAAATTTTTTAAAATTTTTTTAAAAGTATTATTTTTTTATTTCAAAAATGTTTTTTAATTTTTTAGATTTTTTTTTTAAATTTTTAAATTGTTTTTTATTTTTTTAAAAAAAAATTTCTTTATGTTTTAATTTTTTTCACTTTTTAAATTTTTTTTTTAAATTTTTATTTTAATTTTGTTTTAATTTTAAAATTTTTATATTTATTTTTTTAAAAATTATTTCTATCTTTTTAATTTTTAAATTTTTTTATTTTTTTTTTAAATTTTTGATAATTTTTCTAATTTTTTTTTAATTTCTTAAAAAGGATTATTTTTTTATTTCAAAATCTTTTTTTTAATTTTTTTTAATTTTTTCAAATTTTAAAATTTTTTTTAAATTTATTTTAATTTTTTTTAATTTTTAAATTTTTTTTTATTTTTTTTAAATTATTTATATATTATTATTTTTTTAATTTAATTTTTTTTTTTAATTTTTAAATTTTTTTTTTATATTTTAAATTTTTTTATTTTAAATTTTTTTTTATTTTTTTTTAATTTTTGAAAATTTTTCTAAATTTTTTAAAATTTTTTTAAAAGTATTATTTTTTATTTCAAAAATGTTTTTTAATTTTTTAGAATTTTTTTAAAATTTTTAAATTGTTTTTTATTTTTTTAAAAAAAATTTCTTTTTGTTTTAATTTTTTTCAATTTTTAAATTTTTTTTTTAAATTTTTATTTTAATTTTGTTTTAATTTTAAAATTTTTATATTTATTTTTTTAAAAATTATTTCTATCTTTTTAATTTTTAAATTTTTTTATTTTTTTTTAAATTTTTTAAAAGTATTATTTTTTATTTCAAAAATGTTTTTTAATTTTTTTCAATTTTTAAATTTTTTTTTTAAAATTTTTATTTTAATTTTGTTTTAATTTTAAAATTTTTTTATTTATTTTTTTAAAAAATTATTTATATCTTTTTAATTTTTAATTTTTTTATTTTTTTTAAATTTTTGATAATTTTTCTAAATTTTTTTAAATTTTTTTTAAATTTTTAAATTTTTTTTTTAAAATTTGTTTCAATTTTTTAACAAAATTAAAAAAAAATATTTATTTTTTAATTTTTTTAATTTTTTTAATTTTTAAAATTTTTTTTATTTTTTTTTATTTTTGAAAATTTTTCTAAATTTTTTTCTAATTTTTTTAAAAGTATTATTTTTTTATTTCAAAAATGTTTTTTAATTTTTTTATAATTTTTTCAAATTTTAAAATTTTTTTTAAATTTATTTTAATTTTTTTAATTTTTAAATTTTTTTTTATTTTTTTTAAATTATTTATATATTATTATTTTTTTAATTTAAACTTTTTTTAATTTTTAAATTTTTTTTTATATTTTAAATTTTTTTATTTTAAAATTTTTTTTATTTTTTTTTTAATTTTTGAAAATTTTTCTAAATTTTTAAAAAATTTTTTAAAAGTATTATTTTTTTATTTCAAAAATGTTTTTTAATTTTTTAGAATTTTTTTTTAAATTTTTAAATTGTTTTTTATTTTTTTAAAAAAAAATTTCTTTGTTTTAATTTTTTTAAATTTTTAAATTTTTTTTTTAAATTTTTATTTTAATTTTGTTTCAATTTTAAAATTTTTATATTTATTTTTTTTAAAATTATTTCTATCTTTTTAATTTTTAAATTTTTTTATTTTTTTTTTAATTTTTGATAATTTTTCTAACTTTTTTTTAATTTTTTAAAAAGGATTATTTTTTTATTTCAAAATCTTTTTTTTAATTTATTAAATTTTTTTTTTAATTTTTTTAAATTTTTTAAATTTTTTTTAAATTTGTTTCAATTTTTTAACAAAATTAAAAAAAAATTATTTATTTTTTAATTTTTTTCTATATTTTTAATTTTTTTAATTTTTTTAATTTTTTTAATTTTAAAAATTTTTTTTATTTTTTTTTATTTTTGAAAATTTTTCTAAATTTTTTTTTAATTTTTTTAAAAGTATTATTTTTTTATTTCAAAAATGTTTTTTAATTTTTTTTTAATTTTTTCAAATTTTAAAATTTTTTTTTAAATTTATTTTAATTTTTTTAATTTTTTAAATTTTTTTTATTTTTTTTAAATTATTTATATATTATTATTTTTTTAATTTAAACTTTTTTTTAATTTTTAAATTTTTTTTATATTTTATATTTTTTTATTTTAAAATTTTTTTATTTTTTTTTAATTTTTGAAATTTTTTCTAAATTTTTTAAAATTTTTTTAAAAGTATTATTTTTTTATTTCAAAAATGTTTTTTAATTTTTTAGATTTTTTTTTTAAATTTTTAAATTGTTTTTTATTTTTTTAAAAAAAAATTTCTTTATGTTTTAATTTTTTTCACTTTTTAATTTTTTTTTTAAATTTTTATTTTAATTTTGTTTTAATTTTAAAATTTTTTTATTTATTTTTTTAAAAAATTATTTATATCTTTTTAATTTTTAATTTTTTTATTTTTTTTAAATTTTTGATAATTTTTCTAAATTTTTTAAAATTTTTTTTAAATTTTTAATTTTTTTTTTTAAAATTTGTTTCAATTTTTTAACAAAATTAAAAAAAAATATTTATTTTTTAATTTTTTTAATTTTTTTAATTTTTAAAATTTTTTTTATTTTTTTTTATTTTTGAAAATTTTTCTAAATTTTTTTCTAATTTTTTTAAAAGTATTATTTTTTTATTTCAAAAATGTTTTTTAATTTTTTTATAATTTTTTCAAATTTTAAAATTTTTTTTAAATTTATTTTAATTTTTTTAATTTTTTAAAATTTTTTTATTTTTTTTAAATTATTTATATATTATTATTTTTTTAATTTAAACTTTTTTTAATTTTTAAATTTTTTTTTATATTTTAAATTTTTTTATTTTAAAATTTTTTTTATTTTTTTTTTAATTTTTGAAAATTTTTCTAAATTTTTAAAAATTTTTTTAAAAGGATTATTTTTTTATTTCAAAAATGTTTTTTAATTTTTTAGAATTTTTTTTTAAATTTTTAAATTGTTTTTTATTTTTTTAAAAAAAAATTTCTTTATGTTTTAATTTTTTTCACTTTTTAAATTTTTTTTTTAAATTTTTATTTTAATTTTGTTTTAATTTTAAAATTTTTATATTTATTTTTTTAAAAATTATTTCAATCTTTTTAATTTTTAAATTTTTTTATTTTTTTTTAAATTTTTGATAATTTTTCTAATTTTTTTTTAATTTCTTAAAAAGGATTATTTTTTTATTTCAAAATCTTTTTTTTAATTTTTTTTAATTTTTTCAAATTTTAAAATTTTTTTTTAAATTTATTTTAATTTTTTTAATTTTTTAAATTTTTTTTATTTTTTTTAAATTATTTATATATTATTATTTTTTTAATTTAAACTTTTTTTTAATTTTTAAATTTTTTTTATATTTTATATTTTTTTATTTTAAAATTTTTTTATTTTTTTTTAATTTTTGAAATTTTTTCTAAATTTTTTAAAATTTTTTTAAAAGTATTATTTTTTTATTTCAAAAATGTTTTTTAATTTTTTAGATTTTTTTTTTAAATTTTTAAATTGTTTTTTATTTTTTTAAAAAAAATTTCTTTATGTTTTAATTTTTTTCACTTTTTAAATTTTTTTTTTAAATTTTTATTTTAATTTTGTTTTAATTTTAAAATTTTTATATTTATTTTTTTAAAAATTATTTCTATCTTTTTAATTTTTAAATTTTTTTATTTTTTTTTAAATTTTTGATAATTTTTCTAATTTTTTTTTAATTTCTTAAAAAGGATTATTTTTTTATTTCAAAATCTTTTTTTTAATTTTTTTTAATTTTTTCAAATTTTAAAATTTTTTTTTAAATTTATTTGAATTTTTTTTAATTTTTAAATTTTTTTTATTTTTTTTAAATTATTTATATATTATTATTTTTTTAATTTAAATTTTTTTTTAATTTTTAAATTTTTTTTTACATTTTAAATTTTTTTATTTTAAAATTTTTTTTATTTTTTTTTTAATTTTTGAAAATTTTTCTAAATTTTTTAAAATTTTTTTAAAAGTATTATTTTTTTATTTCAAAAATGTTTTTTAATTTTTTAGAATTTTTTTTTAAATTTTTAAATTGTTTTTTATTTTTTTAAAAAAAATTTCTTTATGTTTTAATTTTTTTCAATTTTTAAATTTTTTTTTTAAATTTTTATTTTAATTTTGTTTTAATTTTAAAATTTTTATATTTATTTTTTTAAAAATTATTTCTATCTTTTTAATTTTTAAATTTTTTTATTTTTTTTTAAATTTTTGATAATTTTTCTAATTTTTTTTTAATTTCTTAAAAAGGATTATTTTTTTATTTCAAAATCTTTTTTTTAATTTTTTTTAATTTTTTCAAATTTTAAAATTTTTTTTTAAATTTATTTTAATTTTTTTAACTTTTTAAATTTTTTTTATTTTTTTTAAATTATTTATATATTATTATTTTTTTAATTTAAACTTTTTTTTAATTTTTAAATTTTTTTTATATTTTATATTTTTTTATTTTAAAATTTTTTTATTTTTTTTTAATTTTTGAAAATTTTTCTAAATTTTTTTAAATTTTTTTAAAAGTATTATTTTTTTATTTCAAAAATGTTTTTTAATTTTTTAGAATTTTTTTTTAAATTTTTAAATTGTTTTTTATTTTTTAAAAAAAATTTCTTTATGTTTTAATTTTTTTCACTTTTTAAATTTTTTTTTTAAATTTTTATTTTAATTTTGTTTTAATTTTAAAATTTTTATATTTATTTTTTTAAAAATTATTTCTATCTTTTTAATTTTTAAATTTTTTTATTTTTTTTTAAATTTTTGATAATTTTTCTAATTTTTTTTTAATTTCTTAAAAAGGATTATTTTTTTATTTCAAAATCTTTTTTTTAATTTTTTTTAATTTTTTCAAATTTAAAAATTTTTTTTTAAATTTATTTTAAGTTTTTTAATTTTTTAAATTTTTTTTATTTTTTTTAAATTATTTATATATTATTATTTTTTTAATTTAAACTTTTTTTTAATTTTTAAATTTTTTTTATATTTTATATTTTTTTATTTTAAAATTTTTTTATTTTTTTTTAATTTTTGAAATTTTTTCTAAATTTTTTAAAATTTTTTTAAAAGTATTATTTTTTATTTCAAAAATGTTTTTTAATTTTTTAGAATTTTTTTTAAATTTTTAAATTGTTTTTTATTTTTTTAAAAAAAATTTCTTTTTGTTTTAATTTTTTTCAATTTTTAAATTTTTTTTTTAAATTTTTATTTTAATTTTGTTTTAATTTTAAAATTTTTATATTTATTTTTTTAAAAATTATTTCTATCTTTTTAATTTTTAAATTTTTTTATTTTTTTTTAAATTTTTTAAAAGTATTATTTTTTATTTCAAAAATGTTTTTTAATTTTTTTCAATTTTTAAATTTTTTTTTTAAAATTTTTATTTTAATTTTGTTTTAATTTTAAAATTTTTTTATTTATTTTTTTAAAAAATTATTTATATCTTTTTAATTTTTAATTTTTTTATTTTTTTTAAATTTTTGATAATTTTTCTAAATTTTTTTAAATTTTTTTTAAATTTTTAAATTTTTTTTTTAAAATTTGTTTCAATTTTTTAACAAAATTAAAAAAAAATATTTATTTTTTAATTTTTTTAATTTTTTTAATTTTTAAAATTTTTTTTATTTTTTTTTATTTTTGAAAATTTTTCTAAATTTTTTTCTAATTTTTTTAAAAGTATTATTTTTTTATTTCAAAAATGTTTTTTAATTTTTTTATAATTTTTTCAAATTTTAAAATTTTTTTTAAATTTATTTTAATTTTTTTAATTTTTTAAATTTTTTTTATTTTTTTTTAAATTATTTATATATTATTATTTTTTTAATTTAAACTTTTTTTAATTTTTAAATTTTTTTTTATATTTTAAATTTTTTTATTTTAAAATTTTTTTTATTTTTTTTTTAATTTTTGAAAATTTTTCTAAATTTTTAAAAAAATTTTTAAAAGTATTATTTTTTTATTTCAAAAATGTTTTTTAATTTTTTAGAATTTTTTTTTAAATTTTTAAATTGTTTTTTATTTTTTTAAAAAAAAATTTCTTTATGTTTTAATTTTTTTCACTTTTTAAATTTTTTTTTTAAATTTTTATTTTAATTTTGTTTTAATTTTAAAATTTTTATATTTATTTTTTTAAAAATTATTTCTATCTTTTTAATTTTTAAATTTTTTTATTTTTTTTTAAATTTTTGATAATTTTTCTAATTTTTTTTTAATTTCTTAAAAAGGATTATTTTTTTATTTCAAAATCTTTTTTTTAATTTTTTTTAATTTTTTCAAATTTTAAAATTTTTTTTTAAATTTATTTTAATTTTTTTAACTTTTTAAATTTTTTTTATTTTTTTTAAATTATTTATATATTATTATTTTTTTAATTTAAACTTTTTTTTAATTTTTAAATTTTTTTTATATTTTATATTTTTTTATTTTAAAATTTTTTTATTTTTTTTTAATTTTTGAAAATTTTTCTAAATTTTTTTAAATTTTTTTAAAAGTATTATTTTTTTATTTCAAAAATGTTTTTTAATTTTTTAGAATTTTTTTTTAAATTTTTAAATTGTTTTTTATTTTTTTAAAAAAAATTTCTTTATGTTTTAATTTTTTTCACTTTTTAAATTTTTTTTTTAAATTTTTATTTTAATTTTGTTTTAATTTTAAAATTTTTATATTTATTTTTTTAAAAATTATTTCTATCTTTTTAATTTTTAAATTTTTTTATTTTTTTTTAAATTTTTGATAATTTTTCTAATTTTTTTTTAATTTCTTAAAAAGGATTATTTTTTTATTTCAAAATCTTTTTTTTAATTTTTTTTAATTTTTTCAAATTTTCAAATTTTTTTTTAAATTTATTTTAAGTTTTTTAATTTTTTAAATTTTTTTTATTTTTTTTAAATTATTTATATATTATTATTTTTTTAATTTAAACTTTTTTTTAATTTTTAAATTTTTTTTATATTTTATATTTTTTTATTTTAAAATTTTTTTATTTTTTTTTAATTTTTGAAATTTTTTCTAAATTTTTTAAAATTTTTTTAAAAGTATTATTTTTTATTTCAAAAATGTTTTTTAATTTTTTAGAATTTTTTTTAAATTTTTAAATTGTTTTTTATTTTTTTAAAAAAAATTTCTTTTTGTTTTAATTTTTTTCAATTTTTAAATTTTTTTTTTAAATTTTTATTTTAATTTTGTTTTAATTTTAAAATTTTTATATTTATTTTTTTAAAAATTATTTCTATCTTTTTAATTTTTAAATTTTTTTATTTTTTTTTAAATTTTTTAAAAGTATTATTTTTTATTTCAAAAATGTTTTTTAATTTTTTTCAATTTTTAAATTTTTTTTTTAAAATTTTTATTTTAATTTTGTTTTAATTTTAAAATTTTTTTATTTATTTTTTTAAAAAATTATTTATATCTTTTTAATTTTTAATTTTTTTATTTTTTTTAAATTTTTGATAATTTTTCTAAATTTTTTTAAATTTTTTTTAAATTTTTAAATTTTTTTTTTAAAATTTGTTTCAATTTTTTAACAAAATTAAAAAAAAATATTTATTTTTTAATTTTTTTAATTTTTTTAATTTTTAAAATTTTTTTTATTTTTTTTTATTTTTGAAAATTTTTCTAAATTTTTTTCTAATTTTTTTAAAAGTATTATTTTTTTATTTCAAAAATGTTTTTTAATTTTTTTATAATTTTTTCAAATTTTAAAATTTTTTTTAAATTTATTTTAATTTTTTTAATTTTTTAAATTTTTTTTATTTTTTTTTAAATTATTTATATATTATTATTTTTTTAATTTAAACTTTTTTTAATTTTTAAATTTTTTTTTATATTTTAAATTTTTTTATTTTAAAATTTTTTTTATTTTTTTTTTAATTTTTGAAAATTTTTCTAAATTTTTAAAAAAATTTTTAAAAGTATTATTTTTTTATTTCAAAAATGTTTTTTAATTTTTTAGAATTTTTTTTTAAATTTTTAAATTGTTTTTTATTTTTTTAAAAAAAATTTCTTTATGTTTTAATTTTTTTCACTTTTTAAATTTTTTTTTTAAATTTTTATTTTAATTTTGTTTTAATTTTAAAATTTTTATATTTATTTTTTTAAAAATTATTTCTATCTTTTTAATTTTTAAATTTTTTTATTTTTTTTTAAATTTTTGATAATTTTTCTAATTTTTTTTTAATTTCTTAAAAAGGATTATTTTTTTATTTCAAAATCTTTTTTTTAATTTTTTTTAATTTTTTCAAATTTTAAAATTTTTTTTTAAATTTATTTGAATTTTTTTAATTTTTAAATTTTTTTTATTTTTTTTAAATTATTTATATATTATTATTTTTTTAATTTAAATTTTTTTTTAATTTTTAAATTTTTTTTTACATTTTAAATTTTTTTATTTTAAAATTTTTTTTATTTTTTTTTTAATTTTTGAAAATTTTTCTAAATTTTTTAAAATTTTTTTAAAAGTATTATTTTTTTATTTCAAAAATGTTTTTTAATTTTTTAGAATTTTTTTTTAAATTTTTAAATTGTTTTTTATTTTTTTAAAAAAAATTTCTTTATGTTTTAATTTTTTTCACTTTTTAAATTTTTTTTTTAAATTTTTATTTTAATTTTGTTTTAATTTTAAAATTTTTATATTTATTTTTTTAAAAATTATTTCTATCTTTTTAATTTTTAAATTTTTTTATTTTTTTTTAAATTTTTGATAATTTTTCTAATTTTTTTTTAATTTCTTAAAAAGGATTATTTTTTTATTTCAAAATCTTTTTTTAATTTTTTTTAATTTTTTCAAATTTTAAAATTTTTTTTTAAATTTATTTTAATTTTTTTAATTTTTTAAATTTTTTTTATTTTTTTTAAATTATTTATATATTATTATTTTTTTAATTTAAACTTTTTTTTAATTTTTAAATTTTTTTTATATTTTATATTTTTCTATTTTAAAATTTTTTTATTTTTTTTTAATTTTTGAAATTTTTTCTAAATTTTTTAAAATTTTTTTAAAAGTATTATTTTTTTATTTCAAAAATGTTTTTTAATTTTTTAGATTTTTTTTTTAAATTTTTAAATTGTTTTTTATTTTTTTAAAAAAAATTTCTTTATGTTTTAATTTTTTTCACTTTTTAAATTTTTTTTTTAAATTTTTATTTTAATTTTGTTTTAATTTTAAAATTTTTATATTTATTTTTTTAAAAATTATTTCTATCTTTTTAATTTTTAAATTTTTTTATTTTTTTTTTAAATTTTTGATAATTTTTCTAATTTTTTTTTAATTTCTTAAAAAGGATTATTTTTTTATTTCAAAATCTTTTTTTAATTTTTTTAATTTTTCAAATTTTAAAAAAAATTTTTTTTAAATTTATTTTAATTTTTTTTAATTTTTAAATTTTTTTTTATTTTTTTTAAATTATTTATATATTATTATTTTTTTAATTTAATTTTTTTTTTAATTTTTAAATTTTTTTTTATATTTTAAATTTTTTTATTTTAAATTTTTTTTTATTTTTTTTTTAATTTTTGAAAATTTTTTCTAAATTTTTTAAAATTTTTTTAAAAGTATTATTTTTTATTTCAAAAATGTTTTTTAATTTTTTAGAATTTTTTTTAAATTTTTAAATTGTTTTTTATTTTTTTAAAAAAAATTTCTTTTTGTTTTAATTTTTTTCAATTTTTAAATTTTTTTTTTAAATTTTTATTTTAATTTTGTTTTAATTTTAAAATTTTTATATTTATTTTTTTAAAAATTATTTCTATCTTTTTAATTTTTAAATTTTTTTATTTTTTTTTAAATTTTTTAAAAGTATTATTTTTTATTTCAAAAATGTTTTTTAATTTTTTTCAATTTTTAAATTTTTTTTTTAAAATTTTTATTTTAATTTTGTTTTAATTTTAAAATTTTTTTATTTATTTTTTTAAAAAATTATTTATATCTTTTTAATTTTTAATTTTTTTATTTTTTTTAAATTTTTGATAATTTTTCTAAATTTTTTAAAATTTTTTTTAAATTTTTAAATTTTTTTTTTAAAATTTGTTTCAATTTTTTAACAAAATTAAAAAAAAATATTTATTTTTTAATTTTTTTAATTTTTTTAATTTTTAAAATTTTTTTTATTTTTTTTTATTTTTGAAAATTTTTCTAAATTTTTTTCTAATTTTTTTAAAAGTATTATTTTTTTATTTCAAAAATGTTTTTTAATTTTTTTATAATTTTTTCAAATTTTAAAATTTTTTTTAAATTTATTTTAATTTTTTTAATTTTTAAATTTTTTTTTATTTTTTTTAAATTATTTATATATTATTATTTTTTTAATTTAAACTTTTTTTAATTTTTAAATTTTTTTTTATATTTTAAATTTTTTTATTTTAAAATTTTTTTTATTTTTTTTTTAATTTTTGAAAATTTTTCTAAATTTTTAAAAAATTTTTTAAAAGTATTATTTTTTTATTTCAAAAATGTTTTTTAATTTTTTAGAATTTTTTTTTAAATTTTTAAATTGTTTTTTATTTTTTTAAAAAAAAATTTCTTTGTTTTAATTTTTTTAAATTTTTAAATTTTTTTTTTAAATTTTTATTTTAATTTTGTTTCAATTTTAAAATTTTTATATTTATTTTTTTTAAAATTATTTCTATCTTTTTAATTTTTAAATTTTTTTATTTTTTTTTAAATTTTTTAAAAGTATTATTTTTTATTTCAAAAATGTTTTTTAATTTTTTTCAATTTTTAAATTTTTTTTTTAAAATTTTTATTTTAATTTTGTTTTAATTTTAAAATTTTTTTATTTATTTTTTTAAAAAATTATTTATATCTTTTTAATTTTTAATTTTTTTATTTTTTTTAAATTTTTGATAATTTTTCTAAATTTTTTAAAATTTTTTTTAAATTTTTAAATTTTTTTTTTAAAATTTGTTTCAATTTTTTAACAAAATTAAAAAAAAATATTTATTTTTTAATTTTTTTAATTTTTTTAATTTTTAAAATTTTTTTTATTTTTTTTTATTTTTGAAAATTTTTCTAAATTTTTTTCTAATTTTTTTAAAAGTATTATTTTTTTATTTCAAAAATGTTTTTTAATTTTTTTATAATTTTTTCAAATTTTAAAATTTTTTTTAAATTTATTTTAATTTTTTTAATTTTTTAAATTTTTTTTATTTTTTTTAAATTATTTATATATTATTATTTTTTTAATTTAAACTTTTTTTAATTTTTAAATTTTTTTTTATATTTTAAATTTTTTTATTTTAAAATTTTTTTTATTTTTTTTTTAATTTTTGAAAATTTTTCTAAATTTTTAAAAATTTTTTTAAAAGGAATATTTTTTTATTTCAAAAATGTTTTTTAATTTTTTAGAATTTTTTTTTAAATTTTTAAATTGTTTTTTATTTTTTTAAAAAAAAATTTCTTTATGTTTTAATTTTTTTCACTTTTTAAATTTTTTTTTAAATTTTTATTTTAATTTTGTTTTAATTTTAAAATTTTTATATTTATTTTTTTAAAAATTATTTCTATCTTTTTAATTTTTAAATTTTTTTATTTTTTTTTAAATTTTTGATAATTTTTCTAATTTTTTTTTAATTTCTTAAAAAGGATTATTTTTTTATTTCAAAATCTTTTTTTTAATTTTTTTTAATTTTTTCAAATTTTAAAATTTTTTTTTAAATTTATTTTAATTTTTTTAATTTTTTAAATTTTTTTTATTTTTTTTAAATTATTTATATATTATTATTTTTTTAATTTAAACTTTTTTTTAATTTTTAAATTTTTTTTATATTTTATATTTTTTTATTTTAAAATTTTTTTATTTTTTTTTAATTTTTGAAATTTTTTCTAAATTTTTTAAAATTTTTTTAAAAGTATTATTTTTTTATTTCAAAAATGTTTTTTAATTTTTTAGATTTTTTTTTTAAATTTTTAAATTGTTTTTTATTTTTTTAAAAAAAAATTTCTTTATGTTTTAATTTTTTTCACTTTTTAAATTTTTTTTTTAAATTTTTATTTTAATTTTGTTTTAATTTTAAAATTTTTATATTTATTTTTTTAAAAATTATTTCTATCTTTTTAATTTTTAAATTTTTTTATTTTTTTTTTAAATTTTTGATAATTTTTCTAATTTTTTTTTAATTTCTTAAAAAGGATTATTTTTTTATTTCAAAATCTTTTTTTTAATTTTTTTTAATTTTTTCAAATTTTAAAATTTTTTTTTAAATTTATTTTAATTTTTTTTAATTTTTAAATTTTTTTTTATTTTTTTTAAATTATTTATATATTATTATTTTTTTAAT
>NW_027486280.1:0-24464 GCF_050908995.1 Andrena cerasifolii
CCAACGAACCAACGAACCAACGAACCAACGAACCAACGAACCAACGAACCAACGAACCAACGAACCAACGAACCAACGAACAAAGAAAGAAAGAAACAAAGAAACAAACGAACCAACGAACCAACGAACCAACGAACCAACGAACCAACGAACCAACGAACCAACGAACCAACGAACCAGCGAACAAACGAAAAAACGAACCAACGAACAAACGAACAAACGAACAAACGAACAAACGAACAAAGAAAGGAAGAAACAAAGAAACAAACGAACCAACGAACCAACGAACCAAGGAACCAACGAACCAACGAACCAACGAACCAACGAACCAACGAACCAACGAACCAAAGAACCAACGAACCAACGAAACCAACGAACCAACGAACCAACGAACCAACGAACCAACGAACCAACGAACCAACGAACCAACGAACCAACGAACCAACGAACCAACGAACCAACGAACCAACGAACCAACGAACCAACGAACCAAAGAACCAACGAACCAGCGAACCAACGAACCAACGAACCAAGGAACCAACCGAACCAACGAACCAACGAACCAACGAACCAGCGAACAAACGAACCAACGAACCAACGAAGAACGAACAAACGAACAAAGAAAGAAAGAAACAAAGAAACAAACGAACCAACGAACCAACGAACCAACGAACCAACGAACCAACGAACCAACGAACCAACGAACCAACGAAAAAGAACCAACGAACCAACGAACCAACGAACCAACGAACCAACGAACCAACGAACCAACGAACCAAAGAACCAACGAACCAACGAACCAACAAGAACCAACGAACCAACGAACCAACGAACCAACGAACCAACGAACCAACGAACCAAACGAACCAACGAACCAACGAACCAACGAACCAACGAACCAACGAACAAAGAAAGAAAGAAACAAAGAAACAAACGAACCAACGAACCAACGAACCAACGAACCAAACGAACCAACGAACCAACGAACCAACGAACCAACGAACCAGCGAACAAACGAAAAAACGAACCAACGAACAAACGAACAAACGAACAAACGAACAAACGAACAAAGAAAGAAGAAACAAAGAAACAAACGAACCAACGAACCAACGAACCAAGGAA
The DNA here is from genome assembly GCF_050908995.1 of Andrena cerasifolii. Taxonomy (NCBI): domain Eukaryota; kingdom Metazoa; phylum Arthropoda; class Insecta; order Hymenoptera; family Andrenidae; genus Andrena; species Andrena cerasifolii. The sequence continues at coordinate 1,123 of NW_027486280.1, forward strand.
CCAACGAACCAACGAACCAACGAACCAACGAACCAACGAACCAACGAACCAAAGAACCAACGAACCAACGAACCAACGAACCAACGAACCAACGAACCAACGAACCAACGAACCAACGAACCAACGAACCAACGAACCAACGAACCAACGAACCAACGAACCAACGAACCAACGAACCAACGAACCAACGAACCAAAGAACCAACGAACCAGCGAACCAACGAACCAACGAACCAAGGAACCACCGAACCAACGAACCAACGAACCAACGAACCAGCGAACAAACGAACAAACGAACCAACGAAGAAAACGAACAAACGAACAAAGAAAGAAAGAAACAAAGAAACAAACGAACCAACGAACCAACGAACCAACGAACCAACGAACCAACGAACCAACGAATCAAAGAACCAACGAACCAACGAACCAACGAACCAACGAACCAACGAACCAACGAACCAACGAACCAAAGAACCAACGAACCAACGAACCAACGAACCAACGAACCAAGGAACCAACGAACCAACGAACCAACGAACCAACGAACCAACGAACCAACGAACCAACGAACCAACGAACAAAGAAAGAAAGAAACAAAGAACAAACGAACCAACGAACCAACGAAACCAACGAACCAACGAACCAACGAACCAACGAACCAACGAACCAACGAACCAACGAACCAACGAACCAACGAACCAACGAACCAAACGAACCAAACGAACCAACGAACCAACGAACCAACGAACCAACGAACCAACGAACCAACGAACCAACGAACCAACGAACCAACGAACCAACGAACCAACGAACCAACGAACCAACGAACCAACGAACCAACGAACAAACGAACCAACGAACCAAGCGAACAAAACGAACAATCGAACCAACGAACAAACGAACAAACGAACAAAGAAAGAAAGAAACAAAGAAACAAACGTACCAACGAACCAACGAAACAACGAACCAACGAACCAACGAACCAACGAACCAACGAACCAACGAACCAACGAACCAACGAACCAACGAACCAACGAACCAACGAACCAACGAACCAACGAACCAACGAACCAACGAACCAACGAACCAACGAACCAACGAACCAACGAACCAACGAAACAACGAACCAACGAACCAACGAACCAACGAACCAGCGAACAAACGAAAAAACGAACGAAACGAACAAACGAACAAACGAACAAACGAACAAACGAACAAAAAGAAACAAAGAAACAAACGAACCAACGAACGAACCAACGAACCAACGAACCAACGAACCAACGAACCAACGAACCAACGAACCAACGAACCAACGAACCAAGGAACCACCGAAAAAACGAACCAACGAACCAACGAACCAGCGAAACAAACGAACAAACGAACCAACGAAGAATCGAACAAACGAACAAAGAAAGAAAGAAACAAAGAAACAAAAGAAACAACGAACCAACGAACCAACGAACCAACGAACCAACGAACCAACGAATCAAAGAACCAACGAACCAACGAACCAACGAACCAACGAACCAACGAACCAACGAACCAACGAACCAAAGAACCAACGAACCAACGAACCAACGAACCAAGGAACCCACGAACCAACGAACCAACGAACCAACGAACCAACGAACCAACGAACCAACGAACCAGCGAACAAACGAACAAACGAACCAACGAAGAAACGAACAAACGAACAAAGAAAGAAAGAAACAAAGAAACAAACGAACCAACGAACCAACGAACCAACGAACCAACGAACCAACGAACCAACGACCCAACGAACAAACGAACAAACGAACAAACGAACAAACGAACAAACGAACAAAGAGAGAAAGAAACAAAGAAACAAACGAACCAACGAACCAACGAACCAACGAACCAACGAACCAACGAACCAACGAACCAACGAACCAACGAACCAACGAACCAACGAACCAACGAACCAACGAACCAACGAACCAACGAACCAACGAACAAAGAAAGAAAGAAACAAAGAAACAAACGAACCAACGAACCAACGAACCAACGAACCAACGAACCAACGAACCAACGAACCAACGAACCAACGAACCAACGAACCAACGAACCAACGAACCAACGAACCAACGAACCAACGAACCAACGAACCAACGAACCAACGAACCAACGAACCAACGAACCAACGAATAAACGAACCAACGAACAAACGAACAAACGAACAAACGAACAAAGAAAGAAAGAAACAAAGAAACAAACGAACCAACGAACCAACGAACCAAGGAACCAACGAACCAACGAACCAACGAACCAACGAACCAACGAACCAACGAACCAAGGAACCACCGAAAAAACGAACCAACGAACCAACGAACCAGCGAACAAACGAACAAACGAACCAACGAAGAATCGAACAAACGAACAAAGAAAGAAAGAAACAAAGAAACAAACGAACCAACGAACCAACGAACCAACGAACCAACGAACCAACGAACCAACGAATCAAAGAACCAACGAACCAACGAACCAACGAACCAACGAACCAACGAACCAACGAACCAACGAACCAAAGAACCAACGAACCAACGAACCAACGAACCAAGGAACCCACGAACCAACGAACCAACGAACCAACGAACCAACGAACCAACGAACCAACGAACCAGCGAACAAACGAACAAACGAACCAACGAAGAAACGAACAAACGAACAAAGAAAGAAAGAAACAAAGAAACAAACGAACCAACGAACCAACGAACCAACGAACCAACGAACCAACGAACCAACGACCCAACGAACAAACGAACAAACGAACAAACGAACAAACGAACAAACGAACAAAGAGAGAAAGAAACAAAGAAACAAACGAACCAACGAACCAACGAACCAACGAACCAACGAACCAACGAACCAACGAACCAACGAACCAACGAACCAACGAACCAACGAACCAACGAACCAACGAACCAACGAACCAACGAACCAACGAACCAACGAACCAGCGAACAAACGAACAATCGAACCAACGAACAAACGAACAAACGAACAAAGAAAGAAAGAAACAAAGAAACAAACGAACCAACGAACCAACGAAACAACGAACCAACGAACCAACGAACCAACGAACCAACGAACCAACGAACAAACGAACAAAGAAAGAAAGAAGCAAAGAATCAAACGAACCAACGAACCAACGACCAAACGAACAAAGAAAGAAAGAAACAAAGAAACAAACGAACCAACGAACCAACGAACAAACGAACCAACGAACCAACGAACCAACGACCCAACGAACAAACGAACAAACGAACAAACGAACAAAGAGAGAAAGAAACAAAGAAACAAACGAACCAACGAACCAACGAACCAACGAACCAACGAACCAACGAACCAACGAACAAACGAACCAACGATCCAACGAACCAACGACCCAACGAACAAACGAACAAACGAACAAACGAACAAACGAACAAACGAACAAACGAACAAACGAACAAAGAAAGAAAGAAACAAAGAAACAAACGAACCAACGAACCAACGAACCAACGAACCAACGAACCAACGAACCAACGAACCAACGAACCAACGAACCAACGAACCAACGAACCAACGAACCAACGAACCAACGAACCAACGAACCAACGAACCATCGAACCAACGAACCAACGAACCAACGAACCAACGAACCAACGAACCAACGAACCAACGAACCAACGAACCAACGAACCAACGAACCAACGAACCAACGAACCAACGAACCAACGAACCAACGAAACAACGAACCAACGAACCAACGAACCAACGAACCAACGAAACAACGAACCAACGAACCAACGAACCAACGAACCAACGAACCAACGAACCAACGAACCAACGAACCAGCGAACAAACGAACAAACGAACCAACGAAGAAACGAACAAACGAACAAAGAAAGAAAGAAACAAAGAAACAAACGAACCAACGAACCAACGAACCAACGAACCAACGAACCAACGAACCAACGAACCAACGAACCAACGAACCAACGAACCAACGAACCAACGAACCAACGAACCAACGAACCAACGAACAAAGAAAGAAAGAAACAAAGAAACAAACGAACCAACGAACCAACGAACCAACGAACCAACGAACCAACGAACCAACGAACCAACGAACCAACGAACCAACGAACAAACGAACAAACGAACAAACGAACAAACGAACAAAGAAAGAAAGAAACAAAGAAACAAACGAACCAACGAACCAATGAACCAAGGAACCAACGAACCAACGAACCAACGAACCAACGAACCAACGAACCAACGAACCAACGAACCAACGAACCAACGAACCAACGAACCAACGAACCAGCGAACCAACGAACCAACGAACCAACGAACCAACGAACCAACGAACCAACGAACCAACGAACCAACGAACCAAAGAACCAACGAACCAACGAACCAACGAACCAACGAACCAACGAACCAACGAACCAACGAACCAACGAACCAACGAACCAACGAACCAACGAACCAACGAACCAACGAACCAACGAACCAACGAACCAACGAACCAACGAACCAACGAACCAACGAACCAACGAACCAACGAACCAACGAACCAGCGAACAAACGAACAATCGAACCAACGAACAAACGAACAAACGAACAAAGAAAGAAAGAAACAAAGAAACAAACGAACCAACGAACCAACGAAACAACGAACCAACGAAACAACGAACCAACGAACCAACGAACCAACGAACCAACGAAACAACGAACCAACGATCCAACGAACCAACGAACCAACGAACCAACGAACCAACGAACCAACGAACCAACGAACCAACGAACCAACGAACCAACGAACCAACGAACCAACGAACCAACGAACCAACGAACCAACGAACAAACGAACCAACGATCCAACGAACCAACGACCCAACGAACAAACGAACAAACGAACAAACGAACAAACGAACAAACGAACAAACGAACAAAGAAAGAAAGAAACAACGAAACAAACGAACCAACGAACCAACGAACCAACGAACCAACGAACCAACGAACCAACGAACCAACGAACCAACGAACCAACGAACCAACGAACCAACGAACCAACGAACCAACGAACCAACGAACCAACGAACCATCGAACCAACGAACCAACGAACCAACGAACCAACGAACCAACGAACCAACGAACCAACGAACCAGCGAACCAACGAACCAACGAACCAACGAACCAACGAACCAACGAAACAACGAACCAACGAACCAACGAACCAACGAACCAACGAAACAACGAACCAACGATCCAACGAACCAACGAACCAACGAACCAACGAACCAACGAACCAACGAACCAGCGAACAAACGAACAAACGAACCAACGAAGAAACGAACAAACGAACAAAGAAAGAAAGAAACAAAGAAACAAACGAACCAACGAACCAACGAACCAACGAACCAACGAACCAACGAACCAACGAACCAACGAATCAAAGAACCAACGAACCAACGAACCAACGAAACAACGAACCAACGAACCAACGAACCAACGAACCAACGAACCAACGAACCAACGAACCAACGAACCAACGAACCAACGAACCAACGAACCAACGAACCAACGAACCAACGAACCAACGAACCAACGAACCAAGGAACCAACGAACCAACGAACCAACGAACCAACGAACCAACGAACCAACGAACAAACGAACAAACGAACAAAGAAAGAAAGAAACAAAGAAACAAACGAACCAACGAACCAACGAACCAAGGAACCAACGAACCAACGAACCAACGAACCAACGAACCAACGAACCAACGAACCAACTAACCAACGAACCAACGAACCAACGAACCAAAGAACCAACGAACCAACGAACCAAAGAACCAACGAACCAAGGAACCAACGAACCAACGAACCAACGAACCAACGAACCAACGAACCAACGAACCAACGAACCAACGAACCAACGAACCAACGAACCAACGAACCAACGAACCAACGAACCAACGAACCAGCGAACAAACGAAAAAACGAACCAACGAACAAACGAACAAACGAACAAACGAACAAACGAACAAAGAAAGAAAGAAAAAACAAAGAAACAAACGAACCAACGAACCAACGAACCAAGGAACCAACGAACCAACGAACCAACGAACCAACGAACCAACGAACCAACGAACCAAAGAACCAACGAACCAACGAACCAACGAACCAACGAACCAACGAACCAACGAACCAACGAACCAACGAACCAACGAACCAACGAACCAACGAACCAACGAACCAACGAACCAACGAACCAACGAACCAACGAACCAACGAACCAACGAACCAACGAACCAACGAACCAACGAACCAACGAATCAAAGAACCAACGAACCAACGAACCAACGAACCAACGAACCAACGAACCAAAGAACCAACGGACCAACGAACCAACGAACCAGCGAACAAACGAAAAAACGAACCAACGAACAAACGAACAAACGAACAAACGAACAAACGAACAAAGAAAGAAAGAAACAAAGAAACAAACGAACCAACGAACCAACGAACCAAGGAACCAACGAACCAACGAACCAACGAACCAACGAACCAACGAACCAACGAACCAACGAACCAACTAACCAACGAACCAACGAACCAACGAACCAAAGAACCAACGAACCAACGAACCAAAGAACCAACGAACCAAGGAACCAACGAACCAACGAACCAACGAACCAACGAACCAACGAACCAACGAACCAACGAACCAACGAACCAACGAACCAACGAACCAACGAACCAACGAACCAACGAACCAACGAACCAGCGAACAAACGAAAAAACGAACCAACGAACAAACGAACAAACGAACAAACGAACAAACGAACAAAGAAAGAAAGAAACAAAGAAACAAACGAACCAACGAACCAACGAACCAAGGAACCAACGAACCAACGAACCAACGAACCAACGAACCAACGAACCAACGAACCAAAGAACCAACGAACCAACGAACCAACGAACCAACGAACCAACGAACCAACGAACCAACGAACCAACGAACCAACGAACCAACGAACCAACGAACCAACGAACCAACGAACCAACGAACCAACGAACCAACGAACCAACGAACCAACGAACCAACGAACCAACGAACCAACGAACCAACGAACCAACGAATCAAAGAACCAACGAACCAACGAACCAACGAAACAACGAACCAACGAACCAACGAACCAACGAACCAACGAACCAACGAACCAACGAACCAACGAACCAACGAACCAACGAACCAACGAACCAACGAACCAACGAACCGAACCAACGAACCAACGAACCAACGAACCAACGAACCAACGAACCAACGAACCAACGAACCAACGAACCAACGAACCAACGAACCAACGAACCAACGAACCAACGAACCAACGAACCAACGAACCAACGAACCAACGAACCAACGAACCAACGAACCAACGAACCGACGAACCAACGAACCAACGAACCAACGAACCAACGAACCAACGAACCTACGAACCAACGAACCAACGAACCAACGAACCAACGAACCAACTAACCAACGAACCAACGAACCAACGAACCAAAGAACCAACGAACCAACGAACCAACGAACCAACGAACCAACGAACCAACGAACCAACGAACCAACGAACCAACGAACCAACGAACCAACGAACCAACGAACCAAAGAACCAACGGACCAACGAACCAACGAACCAGCGAACAAACGAAAAAACGAACCAACGAACAAACGAACAAACGAACAAAGAAAGAAAGAAACAAAGAAACAAACGAACCAACGAACCAACGAACCAAGGAACCAACGAACCAACGAACCAACGAACCAACGAACCAACGAACCAACGAACCAACTAACCAACGAACCAACGAACCAACGAACCAAAGAACCAACGAACCAACGAACCAAAGAACCAACGAACCAAGGAACCAACGAACCAACGAACCAACGAACCAACGAACCAACGAACCAACGAACCAACGAACCAACGAACCAACGAACCAACGAACCAACGAACCAACGAACCAGCGAACAAACGAAAAAACGAACCAACGAACAAACGAACAAACGAACAAACGAACAAACGAACAAAGAAAGAAAGAAACAAAGAAACAAACGAACCAACGAACCAACGAACCAAGGAACCAACGAACCAACGAACCAACGAACCAACGAACCAACGAACCAACGAACCAACGAACCAACGAACCAAAGAACCAACGAACCAACGAACCAACGAACCAACGAACCAACGAACCAACGAACCAACGAACCAACGAACCAACGAACCAACGAACCAACGAACCAACGAACCAACGAACCAACGAACCAACGAACCAACGAACCAACGAACCAACGAACCAACTAACCAACGAACCAACGAACCAACGAACCAAAGAACCAACGAACCAACGAACCAAAGAACCAACGAACCAAGGAACCAACGAACCAACGAACCAACGAACCAACGAACCAACGAACCAACGAACCAACGAACCAACGAACCAACGAACCAACGAACCAACGAACCAACGAACCAACGAACCAACGAACCAGCGAACAAACGAACAAAGAAAGAAAGAAACAAAGAAACAAACGAACCAACGAACCAACGAACCAACGAACCAACGAACCAACGAACCAACGAACAAACGAACAAAGAAAGAAAGAAACAAAGAAACAAACGAACCAACGAACCAACGAACCAACGAACCAACGAACCAACGAACCAACGAACCAACGAACCAACGAACCAACGAACCAACGAACCAACGAACCAACGAACCAACGAACCAACGAACCAGCGAACAAACGAACAAAGAAAGAAAGAAACAAAGAAACAAAGAAACAAACGAACCAACGAACCAACGAACAAACGAACCAACGAACCAACGAACCAACGACCCAACGACCCAACGAACAAACGAACAAACGAACAAACGAACAAACGAACAAACGAACAAACGAACAAAGAAAGAAAGAAACAAAGAAACAAAGAAACAAAGAAACAAACGAACCAACGAACCAGCGAACCAACGAACCAACGAACCAACGAACCAACGAACCAACGAACCAACGAACCAACGAACCAACGAACCAACGAACCAACGAACCAACGAACCAGCGAACAAACGAAAAAACGAACCAACGAACAAACGAACAAACGAACAAACGAACAAACGAACAAAGAAAGAAAGAAACAAAGAAACAAACGAACCAACGAACCAACGAACCAAGGAACCAACGAACCAACGAACCAACGAACCAACGAACCAACGAACCAACGAACCAACGAACCAACGAACCAAAGAACCAACGAACCAACGAACCAACGAACCAACGAACCAACGAACCAACGAACCAACGAACCAACGAACCAACGAACCAACGAACCAACGAACCAACGAACCAACGAACCAACGAACCAACGAACCAACGAACCAACGAACCAACGAACCAACTAACCAACGAACCAACGAACCAACGAACCAAAGAACCAACGAACCAACGAACCAAAGAACCAACGAACCAAGGAACCAACGAACCAACGAACCAACGAACCAACGAACCAACGAACCAACGAACCAACGAACCAACGAACCAACGAACCAACGAACCAACGAACCAACGAACCAACGAACCAACGAACCAGCGAACAAACGAACAAAGAAAGAAAGAAACAAAGAAACAAACGAACCAACGAACCAACGAACCAACGAACCAACGAACCAACGAACCAACGAACAAACGAACAAAGAAAGAAAGAAACAAAGAAACAAACGAACCAACGAACCAACGAACCAACGAACCAACGAACCAACGAACCAACGAACCAACGAACCAACGAACCAACGAACCAACGAACCAACGAACCAACGAACCAACGAACCAACGAACCAGCGAACAAACGAACAAAGAAAGAAAGAAACAAAGAAACAAAGAAACAAACGAACCAACGAACCAACGAACAAACGAACCAACGAACCAACGAACCAACGACCCAACGACCCAACGAACAAACGAACAAACGAACAAACGAACAAACGAACAAACGAACAAACGAACAAAGAAAGAAAGAAACAAAGAAACAAAGAAACAAAGAAACAAACGAACCAACGAACCAGCGAACCAACGAACCAACGAACCAACGAACCAACGAACCAACGAACCAACGAACCAACGAACCAACGAACCAACGAACCAACGAACCAACGAACCAACGAACCAACGAACCAACGAACCAACGAACCAACGAACCAACGAACCAACGAACCAACGAACCAACGAACCAACGAACCAACGAACAAACGAACAAAGAAAGAAAGAAACAAAGAAACAAACGAACCAACGAACCAACGAACAAACGAAAAAAGAAAGAAAGAAACAAAGAAACAAACGAACCAACGAACCAACGAACAAACGAACCAACGAACCAACGAACCAACGACCCAACGAACAAACGAACAAACGAACAAACGAACAAACGAACAAAGAAAGAAAGAAACAAAGAAACAAACGAACCAACGAACCAACGAACCAACGAACCAACGAACCAACGAACCAACGAACCAACGAACCAACGAACCAACGAACAAACGAACCAACGATCCAACGAACCAACGACCCAACGAACAAACGAACAAACGAACAAACGAACAAACGAACAAACGAACAAAGAAAGAAAGAAACAAAGAAACAAACGAACCAACGAACCAACGAACCAACGAACCAACGAACCAACGAACCAACGAACCAACGAACCAACGAACCAACGAACCAACGAACCAACGAAACAACGAACCAACGAACCAACGAACCAACGAACCAACGAACCAACGAACCAACTAACCAACGAACCAACGAACCAACGAACCAAAGAACCAACGAACCAACGAACCAACGAACCAACGAACCAAGGAACCAACGAACCAACGAACCAACGAACCAACGAACCAACGAACCAACGAACCAACGAACCAACGAACCAACGAACCAACGAACCAACGAACCAACGAACCAACGAACCAACGAACCAACGAACCAACGAACCAACGTACCAACGTACCAACGAACCAACGAACCAACGAACCAACGAACCAACGAACAAAGAAAGAAAGAAACAAAGAAACAAACGAACCAACGAACCAACGAACCAACGAACCAACGAACCAACGAACCAACGAACCAACGAACCAACGAACCAACGAACCAACGAACCAACGAACCAACGAACCAACGAACCAACGAACCAACGAACCAACGAACCAACGAACCAACGAACCAACGAACCAACGAACCAACGAACCAACGAACCAACGAACCAGCGAACAAACGAACAAAGAAAGAAAGAAACAAAGAAACAAACGAACCAACGAACCAACGAACCAACGAACCAACGAACAAACGAACAAAGAAAGAAAGAAACAAAGAAACAAACGAACCAACGAACCAACGAACCAACGAACCAACAAACCAACGAACCAACGAACCAACGAACCAACGAACCAACGAACCAACGAACCAACGAACCAACGAACCAACGAACCAACGAACCAGCGAACAAACGAACAAAGAAAGAAAGAAACAAAGAAACAAAGAAACAAACGAACCAACGAACCAACGAACCAACGAACCAACGAACCAATGAACAAACGAACAAAGAAAGAAAGAAACAAAGAAACAAACGAACCAACGAACCAACGAACCAACGAACCAACGAACAAAGAAAGAAAGAAACAAAGAAACAAACGAACCAACGAACCAACGAACCAACGAAACAACGAACCAACGAACCAACGAACCAACGAACCAACGAACCAACGAACCAACGAACCAACGAACCAACGAACCAACGAACCAACGAACCAACGAACCAACGAACCAACGAACCAACGAACCAACGAACCAACGAACCAGCGAACAAACGAACAAAGAAAGAAAGAAACAAAGAAACAAACGAACCAACGAACCAACGAACCAACGAACCAACGAACCAACGAACCAACGAACAAACGAACAAAGAAAGAAAGAAACAAAGAAACAAACGAACCAACGAACCAACGAACCAAAGAACCAACGAACCAAGGAACCAACGAACCAACGAACCAACGAACCAACGAACCAACGAACCAACGAACCAACGAACCAACGAACCAACGAACCAACGAACCAACGAACCAACGAACCAACGAACCAACGAACCAACGAACCAGCGAACAAACGAACAAAGAAAGAAAGAAACAAAGAAACAAACGAACCAACGAACCAACGAACCAACGAACCAACGAACCAACGAACCAACGAACAAACGAACAAAGAAAGAAAGAAACAAAGAAACAAACGAACCAACGAACCAACGAACCAACGAACCAACGAACCAACGAACCAACGAACCAACGAACCAACGAACCAACGAACCAACGAACCAACGAACCAACGAACCAACGAACCAACGAACCAGCGAACAAACGAACAAAGAAAGAAAGAAACAAAGAAACAAAGAAACAAACGAACCAACGAACCAACGAACAAACGAACCAACGAACCAACGAACCAACGACCCAACGACCCAACGAACAAACGAACAAACGAACAAACGAACAAACGAACAAACGAACAAACGAACAAAGAAAGAAAGAAACAAAGAAACAAAGAAACAAAGAAACAAACGAACCAACGAACCAGCGAACCAACGAACCAACGAACCAACGAACCAACGAACCAACGAACCAACGAACCAACGAACCAACGAACCAACGAACCAACGAACCAACGAACCAGCGAACAAACGAAAAAACGAACCAACGAACAAACGAACAAACGAACAAACGAACAAACGAACAAAGAAAGAAAGAAACAAAGAAACAAACGAACCAACGAACCAACGAACCAAGGAACCAACGAACCAACGAACCAACGAACCAACGAACCAACGAACCAACGAACCAACGAACCAACGAACCAAAGAACCAACGAACCAACGAACCAACGAACCAACGAACCAACGAACCAACGAACCAACGAACCAACGAACCAACGAACCAACGAACCAACGAACCAACGAACCAACGAACCAACGAACCAACGAACCAACGAACCAACGAACCAACGAACCAACTAACCAACGAACCAACGAACCAACGAACCAAAGAACCAACGAACCAACGAACCAAAGAACCAACGAACCAAGGAACCAACGAACCAACGAACCAACGAACCAACGAACCAACGAACCAACGAACCAACGAACCAACGAACCAACGAACCAACGAACCAACGAACCAACGAACCAGCGAACAAACGAACAAAGAAAGAAAGAAACAAAGAAACAAACGAACCAACGAACCAACGAACCAACGAACCAACGAACCAACGAACCAACGAACAAACGAACAAAGAAAGAAAGAAACAAAGAAACAAACGAACCAACGAACCAACGAACCAACGAACCAACGAACCAACGAACCAACGAACCAACGAACCAACGAACCAACGAACCAACGAACCAACGAACCAACGAACCAACGAACCAACGAACCAGCGAACAAACGAACAAAGAAAGAAAGAAACAAAGAAACAAAGAAACAAACGAACCAACGAACCAACGAACAAACGAACCAACGAACCAACGAACCAACGACCCAACGACCCAACGAACAAACGAACAAACGAACAAACGAACAAACGAACAAACGAACAAACGAACAAAGAAAGAAAGAAACAAAGAAACAAAGAAACAAAGAAACAAACGAACCAACGAACCAGCGAACCAACGAACCAACGAACCAACGAACCAACGAACCAACGAACCAACGAACCAACGAACCAACGAACCAACGAACCAACGAACCAACGAACCAACGAACCAACGAACCAACGAACCAACGAACCAACGAACCAACGAACCAACGAACCAACGAACCAACGAACCAACGAACCAACGAACAAACGAACAAAGAAAGAAAGAAACAAAGAAACAAACGAACCAACGAACCAACGAACAAACGAAAAAAGAAAGAAAGAAACAAAGAAACAAACGAACCAACGAACCAACGAACAAACGAACCAACGAACCAACGAACCAACGACCCAACGAACAAACGAACAAACGAACAAACGAACAAACGAACAAAGAAAGAAAGAAACAAAGAAACAAACGAACCAACGAACCAACGAACCAACGAACCAACGAACCAACGAACCAACGAACCAACGAACCAACGAACCAACGAACAAACGAACCAACGATCCAACGAACCAACGACCCAACGAACAAACGAACAAACGAACAAACGAACAAACGAACAAACGAACAAAGAAAGAAAGAAACAAAGAAACAAACGAACCAACGAACCAACGAACCAACGAACCAACGAACCAACGAACCAACGAACCAACGAACCAACGAACCAACGAACCAACGAACCAACGAAACAACGAACCAACGAACCAACGAACCAACGAACCAACGAACCAACGAACCAACTAACCAACGAACCAACGAACCAACGAACCAAAGAACCAACGAACCAACGAACCAACGAACCAACGAACCAAGGAACCAACGAACCAACGAACCAACGAACCAACGAACCAACGAACCAACGAACCAACGAACCAACGAACCAACGAACCAACGAACCAACGAACCAACGAACCAACGAACCAACGAACCAACGAACCAACGAACCAACGTACCAACGTACCAACGAACCAACGAACCAACGAACCAACGAACCAACGAACAAAGAAAGAAAGAAACAAAGAAACAAACGAACCAACGAACCAACGAACCAACGAACCAACGAACCAACGAACCAACGAACCAACGAACCAACGAACCAACGAACCAACGAACCAACGAACCAACGAACCAACGAACCAACGAACCAACGAACCAACGAACCAACGAACCAACGAACCAACGAACCAACGAACCAACGAACCAACGAACCAACGAACCAGCGAACAAACGAACAAAGAAAGAAAGAAACAAAGAAACAAACGAACCAACGAACCAACGAACCAACGAACCAACGAACAAACGAACAAAGAAAGAAAGAAACAAAGAAACAAACGAACCAACGAACCAACGAACCAACGAACCAACAAACCAACGAACCAACGAACCAACGAACCAACGAACCAACGAACCAACGAACCAACGAACCAACGAACCAACGAACCAACGAACCAGCGAACAAACGAACAAAGAAAGAAAGAAACAAAGAAACAAAGAAACAAACGAACCAACGAACCAACGAACCAACGAACCAACGAACCAACGAACCAACGAACCAATGAACAAACGAACAAAGAAAGAAAGAAACAAAGAAACAAACGAACCAACGAACCAACGAACCAACGAACCAACGAACAAAGAAAGAAAGAAACAAAGAAACAAACGAACCAACGAACCAACGAACCAACGAACCAACGAACCAACGAACCAACGAACCAACGAACCAACGAACCAACGAACCAACGAACCAACGAACCAACGAACCAACGAACCAACGAACCAACGAACCAACGAACCAACGAACCAACGAACCAACGAACCAACGAACCAGCGAACAAACGAACAAAGAAAGAAAGAAACAAAGAAACAAACGAACCAACGAACCAACGAACCAACGAACCAACGAACCAACGAACCAACGAACAAACGAACAAAGAAAGAAAGAAACAAAGAAACAAACGAACCAACGAACCAACGAACCAACGAACCAACGAACCAACGAACCAACGAACCAACGAACCAACGAACCAACGAACCAACGAACCAACGAACCAACGAACCAACGAACCAACGAACCAGCGAACAAACGAACAAAGAAAGAAAGAAACAAAGAAACAAAGAAACAAACGACCCAACGAACAAACGAACAAACGAACAAACGAACAAACGAACAAACGAACAAACGAACAAAGAAAGAAAGAAACAAAGAAACAAACGAACCAACGAACCAACGAACCAACGAACCAACGAACCAACGAACCAACGAACCAACGAACCAACGAACCAACGAACAAACGAACCAACGATCCAACGAACCAACGACCCAACGAACAAACGAACAAACGAACAAACGAACAAACGAACAAACGAACAAAGAAAGAAAGAAACAAAGAAACAAACGAACCAACGAACCAACGAACCAACGAACCAACGAACCAACGAACCAACGAACCAACGAACCAACGAACCAACGAAACAACGAACCAACGAACCAACGAACCAACGAACCAACGAACCAACGAACCAACTAACCAACGAACCAACGAACCAACGAACCAAAGAACCAACGAACCAACGAACCAACGAACCAACGAACCAAGGAACCAACGAACCAACGAACCAACGAACCAACGAACCAACGAACCAACGAACCAACGAACCAACGAACCAACGAACCAACGAACCAACGAACCAACGAACCAACGAACCAACGAACCAACGAACCAACGAACCAACGTACCAACGTACAAAACGAACCAACGAACCAACGAACCAACGAACCAACGAACAAAGAAAGAAAGAAACAAAGAAACAAACGAACCAACGAACCAACGAACCAACGAACCAACGAACCAACGAACCAACGAACCAACGAACCAACGAACCAACGAACCAACGAACCAACGAACCAACGAACCAACGAACCAACGAACCAACGAACCAACGAACCAACGAACCAACGAACCAACGAACCAACGAACCAACGAACCAACGAACCAACGAACCAGCGAACAAACGAACAAAGAAAGAAAGAAACAAAGAAACAAACGAACCAACGAACCAACGAACCAACGAACCAACGAACAAACGAACAAAGAAAGAAAGAAACAAAGAAACAAACGAACCAACGAACCAACGAACCAACGAACCAACAAACCAACGAACCAACGAACCAACGAACCAACGAACCAACGAACCAACGAACCAACGAACCAACGAACCAACGAACCAACGAACCAGCGAACAAACGAACAAAGAAAGAAAGAAACAAAGAAACAAAGAAACAAACGAACCAACGAACCAACGAACCAACGAACCAACGAACCAACGAACCAACGAACCAACGAACAAACGAACAAAGAAAGAAAGAAACAAAGAAACAAACGAACCAACGAACCAACGAACCAACGAACCAACGAACAAAGAAAGAAAGAAACAAAGAAACAAACGAACCAACGAACCAACGAACCAACGAACCAACGAACCAACGAACCAACGAACCAACGAACCAACGAACCAACGAACCAACGAACCAACGAACCAACGAACCAACGAACCAACGAACCAACGAACCAACGAACCAACGAACCAACGAACCAACGAACCAACGAACCAGCGAACAAACGAACAAAGAAAGAAAGAAACAAAGAAACAAACGAACCAACGAACCAACGAACCAACGAACCAACGAACCAACGAACCAACGAACAAACGAACAAAGAAAGAAAGAAACAAAGAAACAAACGAACCAACGAACCAACGAACCAACGAACCAACGAACCAACGAACCAACGAACCAACGAACCAACGAACCAACGAACCAACGAACCAACGAACCAACGAACCAACGAACCAACGAACCAGCGAACAAACGAACAAAGAAAGAAAGAAACAAAGAAACAAAGAAACAAACGAACCAACGAACCAACGAACAAACGAACCAACGAACCAACGAACCAACGACCCAACGACCCAACGAACAAACGAACAAACGAACAAACGAACAAACGAACAAAGAAAGAAAGAAACAAAGAAACAAAGAAACAAAGAAACAAACGAACCAACGAACCAGCGAACCAACGAACCAACGAACCAACGAACCAACGAACCAACGAACCAACGAACCAACGAACCAACGAACCAACGAACCAACGAACCAACGAACCAACGAACCAACGAACCAACGAACCAACGAACCAACGAACCAACGAACCAACGAACCAACGAACCAACGAACCAACGAACCAACGAACCAACGAACCAACGAACCAACGAACCAACGAACCAACGAACCAACGAACCAACGAACCAACGAACCAGCGAACAAACGACCAAACGAACCAACGAAGAAACGAACAAACGAACAAAGAAAGAAAGAAACAAAGAAACAAACGAACCAACGAACCAACGAACCAACGAACCAACGAACCAACGAACCAACGAACCAACGAACCAACGAACCAACGAACAAACGAACCAACGAACCAACGAAACAACGAACCAACGAACCAACGAACCATCGAACCAACGAACCAACGAACCAACGAACCAACGAACCAACGAACCAACGAACCAACGAACCAACGAACCAACGAACCAACGAACCAGCGAACAAACGACCAAACGAACCAACGAAGAAACGAACAAACGAACAAAGAAAGAAAGAAACAAAGAAACAAACGAACCAACGAACCAACGAACCAACGAACCAACGAACCAACGAACCAACGAACCAACGAACCAACGAACCAACGAACCAACGAACCAACGAACCATCGAACCAACGAACCAACGAACCATCGAACCAACGAACCAACGAACCAACGAACCAACGAACCAACGAACCAACGAACCAACGAATCAACGAACCAACGAAACAACGAACCAACGAACCAACGAACCAACGAACCAACGAAACAACGAACCAACGAACCAACGAACCAACGAACCAACGAACCAACGAACCAACGAACCAACGAACCAGCGAACAAACGAACAAACGAACCAACGAAGAAACGAACAAACGAACAAAGAAAGAAAGAAACAATGAAACAACCGAAACAACGAACCAAGGAACCAACGAACCAACGAACCAACGAACCAACGAACCAACGAATCAAAGAACCAACGAACCAACGAACCAACGAACCAACGAACCAACGAACCAACGAACCAACGAACCAACGAACCAACGAACCAACGAACCAACGAACCAACGAACCAACGAACCAACGAACCAACGAACCAACGAACCAACGAACCAACGAACCAACGAACAAACGAACCAACGATCCAACGAACCAACGACCCAACGAACAAACGAACAAACGAACAAACGAACAAACGAACAAAGAAAGAAAGAAAGAAAGAAACAAACGAACCAACGAACCAACGAACCAACGAACCAACGAACCAACGAACCAACGAACCAACGAACCAACGAACCAACGAACCAACGAACCAACGAACCAACGAACCAACGAACCATCGAACCAACGAACCAACGAACCATCGAACCAACGAACCAACGAACCAACGAACCAACGAACCAACGAACCAACGAACCAACGAACCAACGAACCAACGAAACAACGAACCAACGAACCAACGAACCAACGAACCAACGAAACAACGAACCAACGAACCAACGAACCAACGAACCAACGAACCAACGAACCAACGAACCAACGAACCAACGAACCAGCGAACAAACGAACAAACGAACCAACGAAGAAACGAACAAACGAACAAAGAAAGAAAGAAACAAAGAAACAAACGAACCAACGAACCAACGAACCAACGAACCAACGAACCAACGAACCAACGAACCAACGAACCAACGAACCAACGAACCAACGAACCAACGAACCAACGAACCAACGAACCAACGAACCAACGAACCAACGAACCAACGAACCAACGAACCAACGAACCAACGAACCAACGAACCAGCGAACAAACGAACAAAGAAAGAAAGAAACAAAGAAACAAACGAACCAACGAACCAACGAACCAACGAACCAACGAACAAAGAAAGAAAGAAACAAAGAAACAAACGAACCAACGAACCAACGAACCAACGAACCAACAAACCAACGAACCAACGAACCAACGAACCAACGAACCAACGAACCAACGAACCAACGAACCAACGAACCAACGAACCAACGAACCAGCGAACAAACGAACAAAGAAAGAAAGAAACAAAGAAACAAAGAAACAAACGAACCAACGAACCAACGAACCAACGAACCAACGAACCAACGAACCAACGAACCAACGAACAAACGAACAAAGAAAGAAAGAAACAAAGAAACAAACGAACCAACGAACCAACGAACCAACGAACCAACGAACAAAGAAAGAAAGAAACAAAGAAACAAACGAACCAACGAACCAACGAACCAACGAACCAACGAACCAACGAACCAACGAACCAACGAACCAACGAACCAACGAACCAACGAACCAACGAACCAACGAACCAACGAACCAACGAACCAACGAACCAACGAACCAACGAACCAACGAACCAGCGAACAAACGAACAAAGAAAGAAAGAAACAAAGAAACAAACGAACCAACGAACCAACGAACCAACGAACCAACGAACCAACGAACCAACGAACAAACGAACAAAGAAAGAAAGAAACAAAGAAACAAACGAACCAACGAACCAACGAACCAACGAACCAACGAACCAACGAACCAACGAACCAACGAACCAACGAACCAACGAACCAACGAACCAACGAACCAACGAACCAACGAACCAACGAACCAGCGAACAAACGAACAAAGAAAGAAAGAAACAAAGAAACAAAGAAACAAACGAACCAACGAACAAAGAAACAAACGAACCAACGAACCAACGAACAAACGAACCAACGAACCAACGAACCAACGACCCCAACGACCCAACGAACAAACGAACAAACGAACAAACGAACAAACGAACAAAGAAAGAAAGAAACAAAGAAACAAAGAAACAAAGAAACAAACGAACCAACGAACCAGCGAACCAACGAACCAACGAACCAACGAACCAACGAACCAACGAACCAACGAACCAACGAACCAACGAACCAACGAACCAACGAACCAACGAACCAACGAACCAACGAACCAACGAACCAACGAACCAACGAACCAACGAACCAACGAACCAACGAACCAACGAACCAACGAACCAACGAACCAACGAACCAACGAACCAACGAACCAACGAACCAACGAACCAACGAACCAACGAACCAACGAACCAGCGAACAAACGACCAAACGAACCAACGAAGAAACGAACAAACGAACAAAGAAAGAAAGAAACAAAGAAACAAACGAACCAACGAACCAACGAACCAACGAACCAACGAACCAACGAACCAACGAACCAACGAACCAACGAACCAACGAACCAACGAACAAACGAACCAACGAACCAACGAAACAACGAACCAACGAACCAACGAACCATCGAACCAACGAACCAACGAACCAACGAACCAACGAACCAACGAACCAACGAACCAACGAACCAACGAACCAACGAACCAACGAACCAGCGAACAAACGACCAAACGAACCAACGAAGAAACGAACAAACGAACAAAGAAAGAAAGAAACAAAGAAACAAACGAACCAACGAACCAACGAACCAACGAACCAACGAACCAACGAACCAACGAACCAACGAACCAACGAACCAACGAACCAACGAACCAACGAACCATCGAACCAACGAACCAACGAACCATCGAACCAACGAACCAACGAACCAACGAACCAACGAACCAACGAACCAACGAACCAACGAATCAACGAACCAACGAAACAACGAACCAACGAACCAACGAACCAACGAACCAACGAAACAACGAACCAACGAACCAACGAACCAACGAACCAACGAACCAACGAACCAACGAACCAACGAACCAGCGAACAAACGAACAAACGAACCAACGAAGAAACGAACAAACGAACAAAGAAAGAAAGAAACAATGAAACAACCGAAACAACGAACCAAGGAACCAACGAACCAACGAACCAACGAACCAACGAACCAACGAATCAAAGAACCAACGAACCAACGAACCAACGAACCAACGAACCAACGAACCAACGAACCAACGAACCAACGAACCAACGAACCAACGAACCAACGAACCAACGAACCAACGAACCAACGAACCAACGAACCAACGAACCAACGAACCAACGAACCAACGAACAAACGAACCAACGATCCAACGAACCAACGACCCAACGAACAAACGAACAAACGAACAAACGAACAAACGAACAAAGAAAGAAAGAAAGAAAGAAACAAACGAACCAACGAACCAACGAACCAACGAACCAACGAACCAACGAACCAACGAACCAACGAACCAACGAACCAACGAACCAACGAACCAACGAACCAACGAACCAACGAACCATCGAACCAACGAACCAACGAACCATCGAACCAACGAACCAACGAACCAACGAACCAACGAACCAACGAACCAACGAACCAACGAACCAACGAACCAACGAAACAACGAACCAACGAACCAACGAACCAACGAACCAACGAAACAACGAACCAACGAACCAACGAACCAACGAACCAACGAACCAACGAACCAACGAACCAACGAACCAACGAACCAGCGAACAAACGAACAAACGAACCAACGAAGAAACGAACAAACGAACAAAGAAAGAAAGAAACAAAGAAACAAACGAACCAACGAACCAACGAACCAACGAACCAACGAACCAACGAACCAACGAACCAACGAACCAACGAACCAACGAACCAACGAACCAACGAACCAACGAACCAACGAACCAACGAACCAACGAACCAACGAACCAACGAACCAGCGAACAAACGAACAATCGAACCAACGAACAAACGAACAAACGAACAAAGAAAGAAAGAAACAAAGAAACAAACGAACCAACGAACCAACAAAACAACGAACCAACGAACCAAACGAACCAACGAAACAACCAACGAACAAGAACCAACGAACAAAGAAAGAAAGAAACAAAGAAACAAACGAACCAACGAACCAACGAACAAACGAAAAAAGAAAGAAAGAAACAAAGAAACAAACGAACCAACGAACCAACGAACAAACGAACCAACGAACCAACGAACCAACGAACCAACGACCCAACGAACAAACGAACAAACGAACAAACGAACAAACGAACAAACGAACAAACGAACAAAGAAAGAAAGAAACAAAGAAACAAACGAACCAACGAACCAACGAACCAACGAACCAACGAACCAACGAACCAACGAACCAACGAACCAACGAACCAACGAACCAACGAACAAACGAACCAACGATCCAACGAACCAACGACCCAACGAACAAACGAACAAACGAACAAACGAACAAACGAACAAACGAACAAAGAAAGAAAGAAACAAAGAAACAAACGAAACAACGAACCAACGAACCAACGAACCAACGAACCAACGAACCAACGAACCAACGAACCAACGAACCAACGAACCAACGAACCAACGAACCAACGAACCAACGAACCAACGAACCAACGAACCAACGAACCAACGAACCAA